>NC_056726.1:1032228609-1032241109 GCF_019279795.1 Protopterus annectens | reverse complement strand
AAAGGGGGGATATGAAACTGGTGAAAAAGGGGGCATGAAGAGAGAAAAACAATATGAAAGATAGCTAAGGATATGCAGGATGGGTGTGGAGAAGGTCCCTAGCTGACCATTTCTTCTACAGCAGCAGCTGTGCATATACACTGAATTTGTTGGTGAATTTGGACACTCAAACCCCTGTGAAAGGGGTGAGGACAACAATAATGTGTTGTGAAGCCTATTAGACCAGATTACGTGTGTCCATTGGATATGTGTGCCAAAAGGACAGCTATGTATGGGGTGACATTTTTTTTTTGGGAACAGATTGCCCTTTTTTTTTTTTTTTTTTTTTAAGGTTTTTTTTTGGGAACAGATTGCCCTTTTTTTTTAAGGTGAGAGTGTGATTTTGGGGTAGCATAGTAGGTAAATTTGGGGAGGTAGGTTGGGTAGGAAGACAGACAAGACAGACAAGACAGCATATAAGGGTGGTATATGACACATGCGGGGGGTCAACACCTTGGACGGGGAGGGGTGTTTGGTAATTCGAAGCCCACAGGTCCCCAAATGGATACAGTGGGACTGAGGTCCACTCCTATGGGTAGTCACCACTGCACCTTCACGGCCCTGAAGGTGGCTGTGATGAGGGGTGAGCATGAGGGGCAGGATGACCCTCTAAATGTGCCATGCGGCCCTCAAGCTGTTGTAACAGATCTCCCAATTCCTTGCAGAGCTCGCTATGCACCAGATTCTGGA
Organism: Protopterus annectens; assembly: GCF_019279795.1. Taxonomy (NCBI): domain Eukaryota; kingdom Metazoa; phylum Chordata; order Ceratodontiformes; family Protopteridae; genus Protopterus; species Protopterus annectens. The sequence goes on along the minus strand of NC_056726.1, from coordinate 1,032,240,380 downwards.
CCTGGTTTCAGGTGACAGGTTCCTGTCTGCGCTTGCACCCAGGGGGGATGAGCCCCATCCCCTGAGGTGATTCCACCCAAAGGTGGTACAGGACCAGTAGACAAGGAGGTCCTGGAGTGAGTCCAAGATGTGCTAAGCCATGGTTCCACAGCCAGATGAAGAGGGAGAGGTGGATCTGCTGGGATTGGCCTTCCCAGACGTGCTATGGTGTTGCAGTTTTGGAGCATATGTTGGTTAGTAATAGTACACACATTCCAGGATTAGTTATAACAGCATGCATGATTATTCCCATTTACTCAGAACAACAGATCTGGAACATTTGCATAGCAAACAGAACACATTTATATATGGAACCACAGTGGACATTACACCGGAATGGATGTTACATTTATAGAAACAGGCCACCAATGTTAGTGTTTGAACAGGAAACATTAGTTGGAATACATTTCAACATCTGTAGAACAATAGGACACATGTTCCAACAGTATGTTTGGTGGAAAATATACCCATTCATTTATGCGTTTAGATTATTGGTGAAGATAAGGTGTGTGTGAGAGAGAGAGAGATGTCAATTAACAAATGTAGATTCTTGCAATGGTCACAGTTTAATGATCATTGCTCTAATCATTACTCTATGGGTATTATTACAACAACCTCTATGATCTTGGGTTGGGCAGTGGTATGTTTGCACACAGTGTATAATTACAGCCTTCTTATAGCTACTTTATACCTTCTCTTACCTGGAAGACATGTGGAGGGAATTTTTGTTAATACTACCTGACTGTTTCTACCCATAGTCACATAGTCAGGGTTACATATGTGCACTCATACTGTGTGTGTGTGTGTGTGTGTGTGTGTGTGTGTGTGTGTGTGTGTGTGTGTGTGTGTGTGTGTGTGTGTGTGTGTGTGTGTGTGTGTGTGTGTGTGCATGTGTGTGCGTGTGTGTGTGTCTATCTGAGTGTGCTACTACCATACTCTGCCTTGATTTCTATTGGTCACCCTGGTTATTGGCAGCAGGGACTGGTAGCTGTGACAACATGAGATTTTTGAACATTTCTTGGGGGAGACCACTTGGTGTATGTACTTATCTTGCTGTCATTTGCAGCCTTGGGGTTGAACCATGGGTGTTGGACACAGTATAACTGCAGCCTTCTTATAGCTACTTTATACCTTCTCTTTCCCGGAAGACCTGTAGAGGAAATTTATGTTAACACTACCTGTTTCTACACATATTCACAAAATCCTAGTTGAAATTATGCATACAGATTACTATCACTCACGTGATTTGATCCTTGGCTGTTTCTGCTAAAAATACACCAACTTTGTGTTTTATCAAAATGAGCTATTGAGAAACTTTTGTTTGTTTTTTGAATGTTTTCTGACTCATTCTCTCTTGGTTGTACAATTTGACCTTGTAATTGCAACATTCTTATACATACATTCCTATACAGACCTTCTGACATAGCACAGTGTGGAAAGCAATGGTTAACACACTACTATTCAAATATCAGATATTGGTGTGTGAAACATTTCATATTTATTTTAGAGACTTTTAGCTGTATGGGATTGGTTCATCATTCCTGACATATTATAATTTTGTTTACCTTCCCTGACATCCTCCTATGTGAGTTCATTATTCTTGTGTGACTATACTGTATGGGGCACTTGTGTTTATATGGGGTTTCACAACTTTATTACACTGACACCTCACATCTGGATCTACTACACTACTCTGGTTTACAAATATATGTTATTTGCTACCTAATTATTAAAAAGAAAAAAAATATTTACTGGGTTCACATGCAAAATGCACATTAGTTTTAGTGGGGATTGAACCAAAAACAACTACTTCCAAAGCAAACACTAACCACTTTGCTATTTCTACATTTCAGTTTTTCTTGGTATATTCCTATTTTGCTCTTTCTGATATATAAGCTAGGCTGAGCTGAGCAGCACGATGCACACATACACTCACTACCATTAAACTTTATTGTGGACTGAAAAAAAATGTAACCTGTTGTTTTATTTTCTATAAATTATCTGTGGGCGGCTGTGCTTTTCAAATGGTGATGACATGACAGCCTTTGCATTTGAGAGGTATGTTCCACGGACACTAACAGTATCCGCCATACCTCTCAACTGTACAGATTTTTACAGAATGTCCAGATTTTTGCCTTATATTTTTGGTCCATTTTTCATACAGTTGTGACTTTCTGGCAGATTAGTGGCAATGCATTAAGGACTGCAGTTAGGAAATAATGACAGACATTTGAATTTTACACTTCATACCCTGTGTGGACTTCATGCTAATGTGAAACCTGTCTTTCTCTTGACGTTATATGTTTGTGAGAACAATATCTTGCATTCGTCCCTTGTTTATTATGGCTTTGTCCAGATCTCTTGTCCGGTTGAGAAGTAATAGTGTCCGAGGACAATTTTCCTATCTTTACATTGCCCTACTGCAATTATGGAGTGCATGGTTGTGTGTATAGTGAGAGCACTGCTCTCAGACAAACCCCCTGTGCTCATGCATACAATGGTGTCCGTTTTAGAGCACGGCAGCGCGCCTTCATGAATATGCATGGCATGCTGCCGTGCTGCACGGGAATGGTCCTTTCAATATAAGAATAATCTATTCTTACATGGAGGTTGGCAGCTGAATCCCGGGGACAGTTTTATATTTAAATTGGAATGGGCTCATAACTCATTGAAGCACACTTGCTTCAAATTCTATTCTGCCATATACAACACATTGAGAAGAAAATTACTGATGTAAGACACTTGAAAAAATATGTATTTTCTGAAAGGGATAATCCTCCCTGCAGTACCACATTGGGTTCTGCATCCTCTCACCCCTGCTAACTTAAGTACGCCAACTCTGAGATGACACAAGACTAGAGAAATGGAAAAATCCCCTATACCCAGTCTTCAGGGATCTTGGATAAATACTGCATTTCTAGTAACTCTGCTTAAACTGTATTTCATTCAATTACAATAATTCATATCAAGCCATTCAAACAACTGATACTTCAACCAGCTATAGTAGACCTATATATATGTTACTCACACACACACACACACACACACACACACACACACACACACACACACACACACACACACACACACACACACACACACACACACACACATGTGTGTGTGCATGTATATATATATATATATATATATATATATATATATATATATATATATATATATATATATATATATATATAGTTTACTAATAGAATATCAAAGCGAACTCCGTCGACTGTACTATTGTTGAACACGGAAGTTCGAAAATGGGAATATCGAAGACCAAAAACCAACCTAGGAATGGGTTTTAACATGTGTCGAGATAGGTGTTCAGTGTTATTCCGAACTACAAACCTCTCCCCTATCTCAACCCATGTTAAAACCCATTTCTAGTTTGGTTTTTGTTCTTTGATATTACTGTTTTCGATCTTCTGTGTTCGACAATAGTACAGTCGACGGATTTCACTTCGATATTCTAATAGTAAACCATATATATATATATCTATATATATATATATGTGTGTGTGTGTGTGTGTGTGTGTGTGTGTGTGTGTGTGTGTATATATATATATATATATATATATATATATATATATATATATATATGTATGTATATATATATATATATATACATATATATATATATATATAGATATATATATATATATATATATATATATATATATATATGTGTGTGTGTGTGTGTGTGTGTGTGTGTGTATGCATACAAACAAAAAAATCACCAATAAACAGCAACAATAAGTCAAATTGTAAACTCTAAGGCAAGTCGAGGAGCAGGAGTCAAGAAGTTAAAAAATATAATCCAAGAAAATTTATTGTCCAAATGGTGAGCGCTTTCGCAAGTAAATTGCTTCATCAGACCAAATTCAAACAATGATGTCACATCATTTTATACCAGAAGGCCTCTGGCTAACGAAGCTCGCAGATGATTGCAAATTGGGAGCCATAGTTAACTCCCCAAATTATGTGGACATCCTACAGAAGGGCCTCACTGAGACAGATGTCTGGTGGCTTCAATCTCAATGTCAAAAATTGCAGTGTCATCCCCTTTGGTAAAAACTCTGTACCCATGAACTACAACATCAGCAGCAGTCTACTTGACACTGAATGCGTGATAAGAGACCTTGGGACCCAGGTGGACAGTAGTCTGTCCTTTGATAGCCACATTGCCACAGTAGTCAGGAGGTCCTTCTACATGGCACACCATCACCATCCAGGAAAAAAGAGGTAATTGTTCCCCTCTACTCATCACTCATTAGACCCATTACAGAGTACAATGCCCTTTTTGGAATGCACCTCACAAGACATCTGCAGCAGCTGGAAAGGCCACAGAAGTACCTCACAAAGAGGATTACTGGCCTCAAGCAAATGCCCTATACTGACCACCTCAAAAAACTCCAGCTTTACTCCGTAGCATATCGCCTACTCCGAGGTGATCTCTGCCTGACATATAAAGTTATGTTAAGCCCAGAGCTGTTGGACATGCTACACCTAAAGAAATCCCAATCCCTCTGAGCTACACGCTCTAGGGACCTAAACCATGTCACCACAATAAACAGGACATGCTGGAGTAATAGATACCCATCTTAGAGACTTCCTATGTCAAGCAAAGTTCTTTATTAGCACTCTTCAAGAAAAATCTTGATGGACGGGGCGTGGCCAAGGATGAACACAGGATAGCAGCAGATTTCTTCAGCTCCACCAATTTCATTACACTGACAGGAATTAATTACTTAAAAAATTAATTTTTGAAGTAATTTTCTTTCTAAATATATTTGTTTTATATAGTTCTTAAACTATATCTAAAAAAGAAAGGAAATTTTAACAATATTCCTGTCAGAAATCACACTGGAAATTTTCCTGTCAGTTTATCAGTCTGAAATGAGTTCCAGTAAGACAAATTCTCAAGACTCCAGCATCAAGAAAGAACTTCAGTCTCTGATAGCCATAGTCCAGCAACTTACTGCTAAGATGGATAAAATGGATACTAAAATTGATACCTTCATAGAAAAAACTACAAAACAAATAGACTTGTTACATATAGACCTGCAACAACAGAAGATCCAGATGACAGGCATAGAAGAAGCTGTGAATGACATGGAAAATAGAATCCAAGAAGAGGAAATCAACATTGAGTTTCTGCTGAAACAAAATACACATTTACAAACAAAGCTGGATGACTTGGAAAATAGATCTAGGTGCAATAACATTAGGATCTTTGGACTGCCAGAAAATATTGAAGGTAACAATATTACTTCTTTTTTAACAACATGGCTCCCTAAAACTTTAGACTTACCAGAAGCATTCTCTTTTGGTATCGAAAGAGCACATAGATCTATAGCTAATACTAAATCTAACAAAAATTATCCTAGATCAGTTATAGTTAGATTTCTATCATCTTTTGATAAAGAGATGGTTCTTAAATCTGCTTGGGCTAAAGCTCCTGTTAAGTTTAATGAGACAACTGTGCATTTTGACAATGACTATTCTCCCTTGGCAATAGCTAAAAGAAAAGTTTTTCTGCCACTAATAAGGGAGCTTAAAAAAGCACAGTTTAAAACATACCTTCTGTTTCCTGCCAAGCTAAAAATCTTCCTTCCTGATGGTCCTAAGATTTTTGATGACTTAGACTCTGCTTTACTGTTTATCAAAAAAAATAAGATTTTGGATAAAATAGAGGAAATGGAATGGGCTAGTCCTTCATTAAAGAGACTGGCAACTGAAACTTCGTGGAAGACTTCTGAGAAGAAGAAGAGACTAAAGAACAAATGATTTGTTCTATGTTTTTTTCTTTTTTTTCTCATCATTTTACTTCATTATTAATCTTTTTAAATATAGTTCCTGCATTTCCAGAAAGCCACAAATGTTCTGAAAAAGATTTAATCAAAGTTATTCTCTGTGTGCAAAGAAATGTTTTGTTTCATAACCAGTCAAAATATCTGAGGAACTAATAACAAGATATTATTCAATTTGTTTCTCTTTCTGAAAAAGAGAAGTAAGGTCAGTAATTTGATACATTTTTTTTTCTTTTTTTTCTCCTTTTCTTCTCTTCTTTGTTTAAACAATGACATTCTATTTAGATTATGTAGTGGGTAAAGGGTGGGGGAAGGCAGGGAGAGAAGAGTAATGAAAATATGATAAATAGAATAATAACATATTTATTCCTTGTAAAAAGTTTATATGTTCTTCAAATGCTATTCCTAATTATACTTTCTTGATTATACTGCTTATGCTTGTTTGTGAATAATATGTCATGCTTTAACTAATAATAATTAGAACTAAATAATAGTAAATAATATGTTTTATTTTTAACTCTATTAATATAAACAGTAAGTAATATCCCATTGTATATACTTCTTATAGCTTTCTCTTACATTTTTTTTATTTCTGCCTTACACTCTTTTATTTTCTACTCTCTTTTTCTTTTCTTTATTCTTTCTCTTTATTTTTTTTCATATTAATATATAGAAATGCTTTTGATCATATAGACACAGTAAATAATAATATTTGCATAAAAATTGAGTTGGGACAATAATATTGAGTTTTATTACCTATTAATAACTTTGGGCTTAATTTCACTTACATAGAGGCTGTAATAACCTGTAAAATACATTGCGAAGGTTTTGTCATGTTTAGATGCATTTACACTGCTAAATGAATGTTTGTCACTAGTTTTTAACAAGTTTCCCGCCAAAATGTTAAGGGAGACAATCTGGGATGTGGGCTACTTCATGAACAGTGTCCTCATGCTGTTTCAAAAGCTTCAACTCTCAGAATTCTCACAGAGAAGCTGAAAGCAGTCAATCTGACCTTTGACCCAGATATCACACTGACACATCACAGATTCAGGAATGAACACTCTACCAGGAAGTAGAACTGATGCAAATGCGACTATGTGAAGGAAAATGAACTCTTTGACATTTAAATGTGAGTTATTTTATATAATTACTTAAATATCTATGTTATAATTTATAAAATATGTCAGTTAGAATGATTTTAAATGATGCAGTTTCTTGTAGTGAGTAAATGTCTTATTTTAGAAGGCATAGAAAATGAAACATTTATTCAAGTGTTTTTGAAAATCTACTTGACTGCAGCATACTAATTTGTGTTCAAAACTGATATTCCAAACATATACATTACTTTAACTCATTTAATTCATCTGATTGACAAGCATAAATAACTTTATAACTCTATTCTGGAAGAAATTGTCTTGTGATATATTTTAAAGCAGTAGTATAGACATACAAAATACAGATGTTTTTTTTTACAATAATGCAAGTGTTTCTGAGAATTTGCATAACTATGCGGTATGATTTATAACAACTTCTATAAATATAATATTTTATTCTATTGACAATAATGAGTATGAGTAAAATGCTCATATACAAGCAATTCAAGGTTTTTTTCTGGAAGCTGTTGACTGTATTTACATGACAGAAAATAGATGCATCTTAATATATGTAATGTCTGAACCATATTAGCCAAAGTTTTTGATTTAAATGAATGTTAGAACTTATTTTTACATACTTTGAATAAATTAATATGTAAATATGCCTTCCTTTTTTTTTTCTCTTTTTCTTTCACTCTCTCTCCCTCTTTCACGTCTTTTATTTCTCTCTCTCCTCTTGGTTCCTAATATCAAGTTTATTTGAATGCTGTTTGAATACAAGTGTATTATATTACATAGATGTATATAGTAGTATGAATAGTTTTTTTAAAAAAAGTTTATTTTAGTTTATATGATGCTGTTTTATCAAATGTGTAGTAATAATTGAATTGAAAGCTGTTAATTTAAGTTAAATATAACCAGTATTAAATTGATAAGGTGGTAGCTGAGGTACTGCTGCTTAGGGTAGGGGGTTAACTTGAGTGGTAAATACTACTCTAAGTTGGAGTTTTTAACTCCAGGCTGGATGCAATGTTTAATCCTTACATTATTTTCACTTGTTCATTGTTATATGTATATAGTTTTGACATCCACAATATATTTTGTACACTCATTGTCACTACAAACAAAATTGAATCCTATACAAAATCCCATAAGAGATTCAATAAATACAGCTATATTTAAAGGTACACCTAAAGGAGGAGATGTAACATTACTTATGTTGTTATTTGTTATTTTGATCTTAAGATTCTTAAGTTTTAAAAATGCCAAATGACATCTTTAAAAGGAATTTCTTTAAACATTAATGGATTGAATAATCCGTGTAAAAGGGCAAGCCTAATAAGATACATTAATTTACATAAGGCCAACTTAGTCTTCCTGCAAGAAACCCATCTCTTGAAAAAAGATATTGATAAACTAGCCCCAAACAAATATACAGTATTGGTTAGTTCAGAGCACACTCAGAAAAAAAGAGGAGTGGCTATTTTATGGAATAAAAGTATGCCCATTCCTAAAACAATTAGGTCTTATCAGGATGACAAAGGAATGTTTTGTATGGTTATAATACAAATTAATGGGAATACTTACACTTTAATTAATGTATATTGGATACCTGGAATTGGTATTAATACAGTGAAACATCATCTTGACAAGATCATATCATTCTCTATAGGAGATATTATTTTAGCTGGTGACTTTAATTGTATACTACATGAAAGTGATACTACCACTATAGGAAAAAGAAGAATTACATCTAATGCAAAACATTTAAATGTTTTTGCTAATTCTTATCATTTGAATGATATTAATAATCAGATGGATTCAAAATCATTACCATACACCTTTTTTTCTAACAGATACAAAACTTATTCAAAAATAGATAGGGTCTTTATCTCTAACCAGATGGTAACAGATTTAATTAATTCCAAAATCATTTCATGTCCTATATCTGATCATAATTCAATTGTTTTTGAATTCATGATAAAAAATACTCATAATGTTCAGATCAGAAGGATACCAGCATACTTAACTCAACTAAAAGACTATAAAGAATATATACTTTCAGAAGTACAACATTTTCTAGACATAAATAATACTCCTGAAGTCTCCATTGTCTATGTTTGGGATGCCTTAAAATCATATCTATATGGACAAAGTATAAGATGGTATAATAATAAAAGGAAATCTTGGGATAAGGAATTGTTAGATATTCAAAGTAAATTAGACTCTTATAAACATAATAATAAAGAAAATATTATGGATAAGAAAGTCATTGAAGAAATAAACAAACTAAATGAGAAATACAAAGAAATTTTAACTCATAAAGTTAAAATAACTCTAGAGAAATACAAGTTTTGTCTTACTCAATAAGCCCCAAATACTTACATAGACTTAAAAATAAAACAAAAGGTTGAATAAACAAAACCATATCAAAGAAATCTTTTCTCTAAGGAAAAAGAAGAATGTTTCTAGTCTACCAGAAATACTAGATGAATTTAGAAATCACTTTCACAATATTAACAATAATAACATTAACATGGAACCTAAAGATAAAATAAAGGAGTTTATAACCACAAACATGAATAAAAAGCTTAATAAACAGCAGATTAAACTATTGGACAAAAATATTTCATATACAGAGGTTATTACACAAATAAATAAGCTTAAATCAAACAAAGCACCGGGTAATGATGGTATTATACCAGAGATATATAAAATCCTTTCTAAAAGTACATATTCATTAATACATAAGGTTTTTATTTTGGCCCAAACTGAGTTAATAACCCCCCCATCTTGGCAATATACATTTATTTCGCCAATTTTAAAACCTAATAAAGATCCAACTAGATGTACTTCATATCGGCCCATCTCATTACTTAATGTTGATTATAAAATGTTTATGAGTATTTTTGCTGATAGATTGAAGACAATCATACCCAGCATTATAGATATAGATCAGACAGGCTTCATTGTAAATAGAAATACTTTTGATAATATAAGAAGAACTTTAACATTAATTGATTTTGAAAATAGAAAAAAGAAAGATTTAACACTTATTAGTCTTGATATAAGTTCAGCATTTGATTCAGTAAGTTGGGACTATCTGTTTACCTTACTGAAGTGCACAAACTTCTCAGATGCATTTGTAAATCTAATTGAGCATTTATACAAAGGAACGTTGGCTTATATTAAGTTAGGAACATATGTTTCACAAAAAATACCTATTCTTAAAGGTACAAAACAAGGATGTCCACTTTCTCCACTATTATTCACTTTAGTAATGGAGCCTTGGGCTAATTTGATCAGAAACAGTACTGACATAGAGGGTTTTGAAATAGATGAAAATACAACATCCAAAATTCAACTTTTTGCAGATGATGTTCTAATTACATCAGCAGGATCTAATTCTTCTATGCAGTCTCTATTTGATAAAATGATGAATTTTAAAAGTATTTCTGGTTTAATATTCAATGAAGAAAAAACTAAAATACTACCTATATATACACGAAAAAAATATTCTCATTAGTGATTTTACTAAATATGTACCCAATTCAGGTCAGATAACTTATTTAGGTATAATACTATCTAAAGATATTAAATCTATTATATATAATAATTATAATACCTGTTTTCTTAATATACAAAATCTTTTTAATACCTGGAATAATATGTTTTTACTATGGAAGAGAGACTTACAATTATTAAAATGATAATATTCCCCAAGATTTTATACTTAATACAATCAATAATACTTCCACCTACAAAAATAATTATCAAGAAACTGAATACACTAATGTTAAATTTCCTATGGGCACCTAATAGACCTAGGATTGCATTAAAGAAACATACTAATAGCTGGTCTAAAGGGGTATTTCTTTTCCAGACTTTAATTTATATACTATCTCTTCTATTGTAAAAGTTATTACTTTATTAATAGATCAGTCATATGTCACAAAATGGAAAGATTATTGGGAGCTAATTAGTATGCACTTCATGAAAATCTCCTTAACACATAAAAATATGATTGTAAATAACTCCATGTTATGGTTACTAAAGGAATTTTGTACTTCACCTATTACACCTAAACATATGGTTTGTTACCCATTAAATATTATTATTAGCTATCGTAACTTTATATTCATGCACCCTAAGTATAGGGAATGGAATTTTATTATATTCCTATAATGTATACTCAGGGTATGCTTTTGTCATCTACTTCTGAAGGAACTCATTTAGCTATAGATAATGATCTAAAGTACTGGTATCAGTTGATATCTGATAATAAAGTTAAAAATCTAGATTTCTTAAAACAAGAATTTGATCTAAGAGAAACTTGCTGGTTAGAGGTTCAGACCTTTAGACAACATCTCATTGATAGAATAGATCTAATGTCTATAATAGTTAAAGAATCTATTCCAACACTGATTGATTACTTGATATTAAATTTACAACATAAAGTTTCTGATAAAGGTAAACTTTCATACATACATAAAATTATCAGACAAGAAACTTTTTACAGTGTAGATACATACTGGAATTATTTCACTTCTATTAATGGGGACCCACCAAATCAACAAGATAAACAATATATATTGGAATCTGCCTATAGAACTACGTCTTCCATTGTCTGGAGACTTTATACATGGAAATTTTTACATAGATCTTTTTATACACCTTTGATGATGAATAAAATAAATAATAAAGATAATCTATGTAAGAGATGTAATGTAGAAATTAATGCTGACTGGGCTCATATGTTTTATGACTGTATAAAATTGAAAGAATACTGGAAGTCCGTTAATGAATTTTTGCAGGCTCTTTT
>NC_056726.1:1032128609-1032223609 GCF_019279795.1 Protopterus annectens | reverse complement strand
CCAAATAAATGATACGTTTATATTTACATGTAAAATAACCAGGAATGTCATTTTTTCTATCCCTAATATCCAGTATACTGGAATCAACATCTGAATTCTTGCAATAGTTGCAATTAAGGCACTTATACATTCTGATTTTTTAGCAAAGTAATCTGACTAAAATAATTTAAGTTATTCAGCCTTTTCTGAAAAATAGATTTAATTAACTCCGCTTTTCCTGATGAAAACAGGATATTTCTCTATTTTCTCAATAGTGTCAAAAATCTGACAACATTTTCCAGTTGCCTTTTATTTAATTTTAAATACTTTCAGCATTAACCGAACAACTTAAGGACATTGCCACACTGAAATATCTGCCCTTTTTAACAAAATCACTATCCTCAGTATATCTACAGGGCTTATGTTCATTAGTCATTTTCTGTTTTACCATTTCATATGTTTTTCTTACTAGAAGCTTGGGATATCCTTTCTTCTGAAACCTATTCATTAAAAGACAGCAGTCTTACTAAAAATCTCATCTTCATCAGTCAATCTACACACAAGCTGATATTTAACTATATAACTTTTAAACTAATCAGATGCTCGGTATCAAAACTCAAAAATGCATTACTTTGAATATCTTTTTTGTAAATTTTATTGCACAAATGACCCTGGTTTGAGTATATAACAATATTTAATAAATTAATAGCTGATTGATTATAACTATGAGTGAAGCTTAGATAAACATGAATGTCTTTCATGTGCTTTATAAAATTTTTAAACTATGTTAACTTCCTTTCCATAACAAAAACATATTGTCAATAAAGCTTATAGAAAAATATATACTTATTAAAACTAATATTCTCTTCTTCCCATCCTGACAAAAAAAATATTAGCATAGTTTGGAGCCATTGTGGCTCTAATTAGAGCTCCATTGACTAGTTCATAATAAGAAGAGTAATATACAAAAATAATTATAAGGCAAATTATTATCTAAAATTTCCATTCACAATCTTATTTTTGATTAGATAAATTATTTACTGTACAAAGCTTTTCCTGAACTGTTTAAAAACCAACATAATTTAGAATCATTGTATGTAATTTAACATCAATAGTTACAAGAAAATCAAAATCTGCAACTTTAAAATGTCAACTGTCATATTAGATCAAATGAATCCTTAATATAGGAAACTGACTCAAGTACTACTTCTTGCAACTTTCTATACACATAAATAGCAAAAGCCTCAATTTTGCTTCCTGTACTCAAAACTATTGGTCAAAATAGGGGGTTATCAATATCTTTATGAACCTTTCATCCAGAAAAAAAAGGTCATTGTTCCCCTCTATTCATCACTCATTAGACCCATTATAGAGTACAACGCCCCTTTTGGTATGTACCTCAAAAGACATCTGCCACTGGAATGGCCGCAAAAATACCTCACAAAGAGGATTACTGGCCTCAAACAAATGCCTTACACGGACCTTCTCAAAACACTCCAGCTTTACTTAGTCACATATCACCTACTCAGAGGCGATCTCTGCCTAACATACAAAGCTATGTCAAACTCAGAGCTGTTGGACATGCTCCACTTAAAGAAATCCCAATCCCTCTGAGCTACACAATCTAGAGACCTAAACCTTGTCACCACAATAAACAGAACATGCTGGAGGGATAGATTCCTGTCCCAGAGATTTGCCATACTCTGGAACAGACTACCTATCTATGTCAAACAGAGCTCCTCATTAACCTGCTTGACAGAGGCATAGGAAAATAATTTTCTTGGGTGGCGAAAGCCAGGGCACCTTTTTGGCTAGGCTTGTATAGGTCCTAGAGCCTATAGCCTAGTACCTACCTATGAACCTTTGGCAAGTCAAAAATATGATTCATTCTAGGATGATTAATTTTAAAATAACTTGCCATCTTATAATCAATAATTCTACCTGTGTGCCATTCTTCTATACAGGAATTTGTAAATCAATAAGCTTTGACTATTTTATGCCAATCAGTTTTCAGATAATATTTAGCATCTGGTAACATCTCCAGCATTTGCTGCCTATAATTCTCTGTTTTTAAAAGAACAATGCCGTTGCCATTATAAGCTTTTATAACAACCATATCCTTATTATTTTGCTGTCTTTTCTGTTCATGAAATGTAATATTATAATAGTTAAGTTTAGATTAATCTGTTAACAGAACTCTTAAATCATTTTTGTAACATTTAAGAAAGCCTCTAATCATTGGTGCAACTCCCTATCATATCCTTGATAGCTACAGATCCCCTAACATGAGTCTGCAAAACCAAAATTCCTACCTAAAGCTACTGTAATCTGTTTACATTCAGCCTAATACCGTACTTATTCCTGACTTCATCTACTCCTCCATAAAGTGGGAGACTTATACAACCCACAATACACTTGCTCAGAGTTTTTTAGACTTCATCAATGAAAATAGCCTAGAGCAACTAGTTAGGTCTCCAATTAGAGGTAGAAATATCCTAGACCTGGTGCTCATGAACATGGAGGAATGATGCTCCCCCCCATGCATTAACTCCTCCCTGGTAAGATCTGACCACAAAATGATCTCCTTTAGTATTAAAACTAAACTAGAACCCCCATCAAACTCCAAACCTGTTAAGAACTTTGCTAAGGCCAATTACTTCAAAGTGCCAACTTATTAAATTTCCAAGACCTTATGAATCTGGATGACACTGAGGCCTACTCTGAGCTGTACACAAAAGCACTGCACAGCCACATTCATAGCTGCATAGAGGAGGTAGTACCTGTTTGAGTGAAACCTATGAAATTACTGGCAAAAATAAACCACCATGGTGGACCCCTAGCATAAATAGGTTATTCAACAAAAGGAAAAAAATCCTATCTAAAGTCAAAAAGGATTAGACAAAACAGTGCAAAACTGCACTCACCAGTCAAAAAAAAAATAGAGAATTGGTCAGAGCAAACTACGAGGAAAAGAGAGCCTCCCAGGTGAAACATAACCATAAAACGTTTTTTTTAGATTATGTTCACAATCTCAGGGGAAATGTTCAACAATGTGCTGAGGTAATCATGAACAACAAAATGTACATCCAGCCTGAAATTAAAGCAAACCTGCTGGCCAACAAATTCAGTACAAACTTCTTCTTCCATCACTTCCTACTACACCCAAAGAAATACCCATAACAATACTCCTACCAGTCATTACGAGAGAAGAGGTCCTCACTTTGTTCACTAAAGCCAAAATCACAGCCTCCATGGGTTCCAACAACATTCTAGGATGTTTCTTAAATACCTTAAAACAGAATTTATCTGGGCCTCTAGAAACCTGCTTTAAACACAGCCTCCAGATGGGCTTTGTCCCAAGGGTAGGTTTGGCATAATGGTTAAGGGCTTCACCTTATAAACACAAGGTACAGGGTTTGATTATGAACTCAAATTGCTGGCTAGGCATAAAATGGTCCTTTAGGACAGTTAGCCTAGTATTCGCCTATGGACCAATGAATAAAGGACTGTAACAGTCAACTGTCTGCACAAGGGGGGCCCAACAACGGACCCAGGGAACTACAGACACATAAGCTTGACCAGTCTTATCTGCAAGGCCATGGAGAGCTTTATCATGGACCTGATGAATAACGACATGTCCATACACTGCACCAGACCCAATTTGGTTTTGCCAAAAGAAGGTCTTGCCTGCTCAATCTGGTGAACTTCTTTTTGAAAATCAGCAGGGCCATGGATGAAAGTAAAACGGTACACACTGCTTATCTAGACATGGCCAAAGCTTTTGACACAATTCTCCACTTGGTGATGATAGAAAAACTTACTGTATCAGGTATAACCCCCTACATCATCAGGTGTATAGCTTGCTCACTGACAGGATCCTTGTTGTCGGGATAAGCAAATCCATTTCCAATAAGGAAGCCTATTAGTAGCAGTATCTCACAGGGCTCAGTGTTGGAAACCCTTCTGCTTGATATGGACTTCTCTGAAGTGAAGTCCAGTGTTTGGGACCTCTGGCTCACCAAGTTTGCCAAAGGCTGTAAGATTGCTGCAATCATTGAATCCAAGAGGATGCTGACATCCTACAAACAGGCCTAAAAACAACTGGTGCCAAATCCATAGTCTGAGACATATTGCTAAGTAATGCATACTCATACCCTTCAGTAAATCATATATCCCTGCAAATTATAATACTGATAACACACCCCTAAAAGTAGACTCGGTGGTGAGGGACTTTGGAACACAGTTAGATATTAACCTAAACGTTGACATCCAGGTAGCTATGATAGTGAGGAAATCTTTCTGTATGGCTCAGCTTATAACTAAAGGCATGGCCTTAAGGTCAAAGGAAGCCATAGTGCCACTTTGCACAGCCCTCATCAAACTCCCATCTGCATGTACCAAACTAGGCACTTACACCAACTGTAGCACCTCAGAGGTTTTTCAAAAAAAATACAAACTGTAAGACACTTGTCTTATGTGGACTGACTAAAGGCCCTATCCCTTTACTCCATCTCATGAGAGGTGACTTATGTCTGACCTACAAGACATTCTCTGATCCAGCCCCAATGAAAATGTTACATATTTACAAGAAAAATGATATGATTGTTACACATTCCATGGACCTGAACCTTATTTGTGACTTTAACATAACTTGCTAGAGAGACAGATTTGTATCTCAAAGGCTACCTTGTCTATGAAATAAACTTCCCATCTTTATAAAACAAAGCCAGTCCATCAATCTCTTCAAAAAGAATTTGGCTAAATGGATGTGGAACCATAAATTCACTACAAGGGTAATGCCCATATGCCTTATGGACAGAGACAGTCTGTAAAATGAATCAGGGCTCCAACACCCAAAGACAACTACCCTGATAATACCCCATCCCATATCTGATGAGTTAAGATATAATAGTATCATATCCTGGGTATTATTGGCTAGACTTGTAAAGGCTCCTGCATCATTATCCTAGTAATCACCTATGAACCTGTGAACGTATAATTCTGGGGCCAGATTTATGAAGGCTTGCACGGAGTGTAAGAACAGTGTAAGATGGCAGACAGGTAATATGTCTACCGAGCGATTCAGCAATAGCTGGCAGGGGCGTGCATGAGAGCTTCTAAAGCTACTCTTGCACGGACAGTGTTATGGTATGCAAATTACCTCATTTGCTGCAGAAAGCTATGCAAATGAGGTAAATTTGCGATCCAGGAACCACTAACCTGTCCGTGTAAGAGTAGTGTTATTTGCAGAAATGTACTCCATTGGTAACGGAGTACCATTCTGCAAATAGCTAAATGGAACTGTGACAGCTCCAAATAAAGGATGCATATAGTTGAGTAAACATGCCAATTTCCAAATATAAGGCCATTGACATTTGCAAATGTTGTAAATTCATAAAATCCAATGTTATTTTTTTCCCGATTGCCGATGTTTAAGCATAGTGCAGCGTCACTCAAACATGCTGCACTATAAATAAAATAAAAAAGACAAAAATAGCCACAAATGTGCATTTTCACTAAAAAGCTTGTTCTGCCATGCAGGTGAATGGCAGGCTGAAAACAACATGGCCACTGAGTAGTGGTTGCTAAGGGGGGGAAGCTCATTGTGAGAGATGTAACCAAGCATTAGTAGGCAATCCTATGCAAATGAGGATAAGGATAGTGAATCCCAATTTTCCCCTGGCATGTGAGCCATGTCCCTAGAGTGTAAGTGTAGGAGTAGGGTAGTAGTTGAGTAGAAGATAGGTGACATCATGAGGGGGTATGTCTGAAAGACTGTAAGTTGATTGGAGCACAGTGGCATGTGCTTGCCCTGAGTTGCTCAGGATTGCAAGAGGCGTGTTCACAGTGGTAGTAGCTGAAAACAAGAAACCAAAGGCGTATGCAGTGGATATATCTGAAATTTTTTGCAAACGTGCTTACACCTTGTGCGCTTGTGTGCATGCATGTGTGTGTGTGTGGGTGCGTGTGCACTTGTTTGCGCACCGCTGCCCCTTGTGGAAACAGAAAGGGAAAAGGGAAGGAAAAGAAGTAGTAGGAAGTTAACTAAAGAGAACTAGCAGAGCTGCCAGGTGAAATATATCCCAATCAGCCTTATAAATAGGCAGTCGACTGGCCCAGCCCAGCAATTTAAACTCAGCAAACAGCAGTCTAATCTGTTTTTTCACAAGAACTCTGCAACACTGCAGTATAGAAAGCGTAAAAACTCAAAAAGCTTAAGACTGACAAAATGTTAGGGGCTGCCATTGCTATTATAAACCAACATGTACAAGGTGCTGAGGGTGGTGATGTTGTGAATGCTGCTGAGCAACCCACAGTGAGGAAATGTTGAAGAGTGTACAGACCCAGGGTAACCTACCAGGGGCTACATGAGCTGGAGATAGTGGAGCACTATAGAATGGACAGAGACCTCCTACAGCAAATTGTTGAGCTGTGCCGGCCACACCTCACACACAGAACCAACAGAGGGGAACCCATCCCAGTGGATACCAAGGTATGTGTTGGCCTACGAATACTAGCTACAGGTACCTTCCAGAGACCAACTGGTGATATGATGGGGGTTTCACAGGCATCAGCATCCAGGGTACTGCACCAGTTCCTGGATGCCATGTCAGCACATGTCAGTGAGCATGTATATTTCCCCAATTCCAGTGAGGCATTGGCCAGCAATATGCGTCTCTTCCACCAAATAGCAGAATACCCTGAGGTGGTGGGTGCAATAGACTGCATGCACATACACATCAAAGCACCACTCAGTGAGCGGGGTAGGGTCTACATCAACCGCAAGGGCTTCCCCTCCATCAACTGCCAGGTCGTGTGCGATGTCTGGGGCATAATAATGAATGTGTGTGCTGGCTGCCCTGGAAGCTACCACGATTCCCACATCTGGCATCTGACTCAGCTGTACCACAGATTTGCCAATGGGGACATCCCTGATAGTCACCTAGTGGGGGATGCTGGATACGCACTGGAGCCGTGGCTGATGACACCCATTACAAATGCACACACACCCGAACAAGAACTCCATAATGAGGCACACGCAAAAACAAGAAACATTATTGAGCGTTTGTTTGGGATGCTCAAATCATGGTTCCGGTGCCTGGACAAATCTGGTGGAGCCTTGCAGTACTCACCAACTACATGTACCCATATTATCATGGTATGTGCCATGCTACACAATATGATCCTGTGAAAACAGCTGCAGCAGGAACAACATGGGGCAGGGACAAACAGCCCCCCACCATTGCCAAGGCCTGCACAGGCACAGCATGACTTGGAGGAGGAACAACCTGAGCCTGCCCCAGTAGGCAGAAGGAGGTGTGCCCAGTATGCTCTGGCCTTGGCAAAGAGGCAACGCATAGCACATACACTGACTCAGTAGGAACCCTGGAAATGACACCTCTCTCTGACTCACACATACAATAAAAGGAATGCCTAACTTGACACTACCTGTTTTCAAACATGTATAGGGAGTGTACTATGCGCATCTAACATAGGCAGCCCTGGAGCACCACCTGAAGCATCATTGCCCTATATTAAACAATATAACGCAGTGTTAAGCACATTTTACCACTATTTAGCATATTTAAGCACAATTGCGCGGAGCTGCGCGCCGTGTAAATTAGAGCAACGTTGGGCAATGTTGGGCAAAGTCAGGCAAAGTCAGCTAAACACGCTCACACCTGCTTTACTGTTCCTTAACCAGACAGGTTTGCCCAGCATGAAAATAAAAAGCAGTGACAGGGCTCAAACTCAGAATACTGTTATCTATAGTCACATTACTGAACCACTAAGCCATGACAGCATTTCACTGGCACAGACACAGCAGGGCAATTGTAGACTAACACAAACACAAACAAATGCTGTATCATGCCCTCTGAACTTCTCCCCAGGCCTATGCAGACAGATAAGGGCGGGCCAGGCAGTGTGATGTGGGATGGGTAGGATATGAAGTCACAAACTAATACATGTGAAATTGAAGCTAAGTTCTGTAGTACAGTAGTATGCCTCAAGCCAGTACAATAGACAATAGTGCAGATTGAAATGGAGTACCTGACATAGCAGTGCATGCCTAGCAAATGTGTATAAGTGTCAGGTGAACCCCTCATCCTATGTACACCGAAAGTAACAATGAGGTGTGCCCCCTGGGTAGAAATGTACAAATAATAGCTGTCCCCCCGTATGTAGAAATGTTGATAAGTCTATGCAAAGTGACTCATGTAAGCCCTGCAGGCACAGCATGCTTCCTGACTATGTACAACACAAAGGTGAGCCCTGAAGTAAAAACCAACTTGATTTTTCACTCACATATAGTATACATGTCCATACTGGGCATGCTCACACACTTAAATAAACGAAGCAAATGTCAGTCAACAACATACTGAAAGGTCATACTGGGCATGCTCACACACTTAGGCTATGTCTGAGTACAGCAGTGGGCCACACATATCTGGCAGTTGCAGTTCTTACCCCAGAAATTGTCACTATTCACCAACCCTGTCTTGTGCACACAGTTATCTGAAAACAGACCCATATAATAAATTGGACTCCTGTCATAATCAAACTAGGTACTACAAGTACTGAACTTGTTCAGATAAAGGGAAAATTCAAAGATCAATAAATCTCCGATCAGTATCATCAATAAACAATGAGCACTCCTAACATAATCCAATCCATGTTATGGCAAAAATATTGTCAAAGAGTCCATAGAGAACCATGAAGCTTTCTTCCGCAATGTTATATATATCAATGTAGACACATATATGTTCTGAGTCAGTGCAAACTGTAAATGAATACATGTACATGACTGACACTGCCAACATCTTGTCAGACAGGTTCATACATATTTACCCCCCCTCTCACTGACAAAAGGGCCCATTATCATACCTGGAGATTGTGCAAACTCAGAAATCACATCATATACAATGGTTAAACAGAACTTTCCAAACCTAAAACACGGCATCTATGGGATGACATGGTTTCCCTAGCTGTGTCATATGTGAACTCCAAAACAAACAGACCCTGCACCTGAGCAGTCTGAGACTCACCCTCTGTTCAGGATATGAAACTGTTGAATGCGTTACAGCAACATTTGACACACTCCACAAGTGCTGATGCACAAAAGACCATAGGAACTATTGTCTTATAAGCCTATTAAGCCTAATCTGCACGGCCATGGAGTCCATCATGATGGAACTCATAAACATAGCTATTGTGAGCCTACAAACACCCAACCAAACCAAATTTCGGTTTGGTCATGTGCAGATCATGTTTCCCAAACCTGCTAGACTGTTTTCAAGGCAGTCACCCAGGACATACATTAATGAAATGAGCTACACACATCCCACATAGACCATGAAAAGCCCTTTTGCAACATCCCAGACACATGTCGTATCCACAAAATCAACAACCATTGCATAAATATGTATGTCATCTGATGGATTGCCAACTGGGGCACAGATAGATCCCACAAGGTAAGAATTGTGGTCTCCTGTTCAAGCTGGTAATAACTGCTGTCCCCCATGGCTGAGTTCTGGGACCTCTCCTGTCTGGTGTATAATTTTCAGAAATACAGTCAAACACACAAGGCTATGTTTAGCAAAGTTTGTGGATGACTGCAAAAAAGTTGTCAGAATCGATGTATGTTTGGGACAACAGAGACATCCTTAAAAAGGGTCTGAGTCAGACATATGTGGTGTAAAAATCATGGCCTCGAGCTGCAGTCATACAAATACCACATAGGTGCCAACATCCTAAATATGTAGGTGATAACAAGGAATCTATGGACAAATGTGGATTGTCATCTCTACGTCCAGAAATATATTCACAAAGTGGTTAGAAAATCATGCTATGTATTCCCACAAACTGAGTCTTTGCATGTAGGTCAAAGGAGGGTCCCTCTACTCATCAGTTATCAGACCCATCAGAGAGTACCACAATACAGTTGCGATGAATCTGACTATGCACTCTCAGCAGCTGGAAAGACCACTGAAGTACCTCAACAAGAGGATTACTGGCCTCAAACAGTTGCCCCATGCAACAAGACTGAATATAACTCAATCTGTACTCTGTTGCATACTGTCTACTCAGGAGATCTCTGCCCAACAGGCAGGTCCATGTCCAATGTAGAACTGATGTACATGCGCTATCTGAAGTAAACCCAAGCTCACTGTACCACATGCTCTAGGGATATCATCATCACAACATTAAATCTAACATGTTGGAAGGACATATTACTAACTCACTTGCTTTGGAACAGGCTCCCAACCGACATTAAGCCGAAACCCTCACTGACCCTCATCCAGAGGAGCCTTGATGAGTGTATGTGAAACTGAACTGTCACACCATGGATCACTTCATCAGCTCTACTACACAGATGCCTAGGGAACTAACTCCATGGGTGGTGATAGCTGCAACTCTGGCCATACTAATATATGCCTTCAGGCAGATAGCCTAGTACCCATCTATGTACCTATATATATATATATATATATATATATATATATATATATATATATATATATATATATGTATATATGTAGGGGGAACACAGTATAATCAGCCAAACATGGATGGCCAGATGTGTGTGTAAGAGGGTGACCATGACAGGGAGCCATCCAGGACAGTCCACCCAGCACACATCCCAATGGCACAAAAGACTTGAGGTGCACATCTCTCGCACTGTACATAACAGCCACCAGTATCTGTAAGCATTACAGTGTATGTGGGCCATGTGCCTGCTGTACAACATAACTGTACAATGAAGTACCCATCTACTATCTGTAGACATGTATCTGTCACATAGGTTCATAGGTATGTAGTACAGCCACAAAGGCATATATCAGCCTATGCAAGTTGGGCAGCTTTCACCACGCCATTGGTTAGTCTCCCAAGGCCTAGTTCTAATAGTTAGTACCCTAAGCCCCTTTCTAGTGGGGCTGCTGATGTGATGCCTGGCATGAATTGTCTGTTTCCCATCCACTCATCAAGGTTCCATTTGAAGAGTGTCAGCGAGGGGCTCTGTCTGATGTACATTGGGACTCTGTTCCACAGTAAGGTACGTGTCTGGGATGGTACTCTATCCCACCAGCATGTTGTATTCATTGTTGTGATGAGGTTCATATCCCTGGAGTGTGTAGTGCGACTCAATTTTGTTATCCGTAGATGGAGCATGTTCAACAGTTATGTGTTGGACATGGCTCTGTATGTTAGGCAGAGTGTGCCTCTGAGTAGGCGGTATGCATCGAAGAACAGATTTAGTTTTACCAGTCGTGTTGCATAACACAATTGTTTGAGGCCAGTAATCCTCTCGGTGAAGTACCTATGTGGTCTGTACAGCTGCTGGATATGCTAAGTTGAGTACATCCAAAATGGTGCACTGTACTCAATGATGGGTCTGATGACTTAAGAGTAGAGGGCCACCACTACCTCTTTTGATCCTGATGCAAACCCTTTGTTGATTAGGTGGGCCACATAGGATCACCCAATCACTTTGGCAACATGGTTGTCAAAGGAAAGATGACTATGTACATGTGTCCCCAGATCCCTTATCACCTTGTCATTTTTAAGGGGGTAACACCCATGTGGTAGTTTGTGTGTATTGCGTTTTCAAAAAAGAGGATCACTATGCATTCCTCCACAGTGAGCTTGAGGCCATGATTGTGACACCACACGTCTGTCTCATAGAGTCCCTTCTGGAGAATATGTCTGTCTTCCGGGGAATCTATTATGGCAAACACTT
Organism: Protopterus annectens; assembly: GCF_019279795.1. Classification (NCBI taxonomy): domain Eukaryota; kingdom Metazoa; phylum Chordata; order Ceratodontiformes; family Protopteridae; genus Protopterus; species Protopterus annectens. Next base: position 1,032,211,890 of record NC_056726.1, on the reverse strand, counting down.
TACAGTTCCCAGCAAACTTAGTCAACCACAACTCTCCTGTGTTGGCCCGTACATTTGAGAAGTCTATACCAAACAGGAGGGACCCGAGGACTGAATCCTGGGGGACACCAGTCGTTACCAGTGTAGACTCTGAAATGTAGCCATCATCATCATCATCCCCTTTTTCCCATTTACATGGGGTCGGGGTATCATATTAACTGTCGCCATCTCTCTCGATTCAGTGCCACTCTCCTGCCTTCTTCAACACTCATGCCTGACTGTCGCAGATCTTCTTTCACACAATCCATCCACCTCTTTGCTGGACACCCTCACTTCCTCTTACGTTCTTCCTGTCTGTCCCAAATCTCCCTCACCAGATTGTCTTCTGCTTCTCTACACATGTGCCCATACCATCGTAATCTGTTTTCTTTGATCTTTTCTGCAATTGGAGCTACTTTGGCTTCTGCTGTTATGTCCTCATTTCTTCAACCTGTCCCGCAGTGTGCATCCTACCACCTTTCTCAGGCACTTCATTTCCATCACCTCTAGCTTCTTCAACTGTTCTGCCTTTACTGCCCAGGTTTCTGTACCATACAGTAGTACTGGTCACACCACTGTCTTGTACATCTTACTTTTCAGCTTCTTTGGCATTCTTCTGTCATATACTACACCTGATACTCTATGCCAGTTGGCTGCAGCCCCTCTGATTCTAGCTTTGACCTCTTCATTCAGGCTACCTTTCTCCTCAACCACCCCTCTCAGATACTTGAAGCTGTTTACCTGTTCCACTATCTTCCCATCTATCTCTATTCTCAGCTTCTTCTGATTTCCCCAATCTGCTGCCATTACCACTGTCTTATCTGTGTTTAGTTTCATCCCATGTGCCTTCAGATTTGCATTCCATTCTCCTATCCTTTGCTGAAGTTCTAGATCAGAGTCTGCCTGTACTGCCACATCGTCTGCATACAGCAGCTTTGTTGCTCTGACCCCTCCAACCTGTTTGCTGATGTAGTCCATTACCAGTATGAACAGCAGTGGGCTCAGAGCTGAACCCTGGTGTACACCCACTCCCACTGGGAACCCCTCAGTGAGGCCAAACACTGTTCGTACTTGAGTCACTGGGTTCTTGTACATAGCCTGTACTAATTCTACCAATGTTTCTGGGACTTCAAACCACCACAGTACTGCCAGATCAGCTTTCTTGGGACCTTGTCATATGCTTTCTCCAAGTCTAGGAAAGCCCAGTTTGACTCTCTCCTCTTCTCTAGTTTCTTCTCGAGTATCTGTCTCAATACGAACATCGGGTCAATTGTGCTGCATCCTGATCTGAATCTGAACTGTTCATCTCCCATCTTACATTCTACTATTCTGCGTATCTGTTTATCAGTCACCCTCTCCAGAACTTTCATGCAATGTGGTAGGAGTTTGATGCCTCTGTACTGTCCACAGTTGTGGATGTCCCCTTTGTTCTTGTACACTGGCACGAGTATGCCTATTCTCCAGTCATCTGGAATACGCCTTTCTCTCCACACTGCAATTAGTACCCTCAGGAGCCATTTCTCCCCTAGCTCACCCAGCATCTTTATCATATCTGCTGTGACCTCATCTGAGCCTGCTGCTTTCCCTGACTTCATTTTCCTTAGTGCTGTTCTTACTTCTTCTAAGCTGGGCTCCTCTTCTACTCTCATTGTAGGCTGTTTCTGGGGCAATACCGCTTGGGGTTTTTTCATTCAGAAGCTGCTGGAAATACTCCTTCCATCTGCCTTTGATATCCTGTGGGCTGGTAAGCAGGTTGTTGCTGGAATCCCTTATGAAGGGTGTCTGACTATCTTCTTTATCTTTCTGTCTTTGCCTTGCAACCTGGTATAGTTTCTTTGTGCCCATTACTGAGTCACTTTCCAGAAGCTGATAGAGTGCCTCTGATGCCCTATTCTTTGCTATTGCAACTTCTTTCTTAGTGTCTTTGTTAGCCAACCAGTAGTCCTTCCTAGCTTGGTCAGTCTTTTCAATCTCCCACTTCTTCCTGCACTCCTTCTTTCTTTTGATTACTTCCTGCACTTCTGCATTCACCCACCAGCTTTCTTTATGTACCTTATTTCCATACCTGGCTCGGCCACATATCTTTTCTGTAGTCCTAACACATGCTGTTTTTAGGCACTGCCACTCTTCTTCAACTCCACCTATTTCCTCCTCTTCTTGGGGTGCTAGAGCCCTGAGTAATTCCTTGAACTGCTGTACCTTCTCTCCAGTCAAACTCCAGGTCTTCAGCCTGGTCTCTGTTGACCTTAGAGCCTTCTCTGACCACTGCTTGCAGCTGATTGTGGCAACTACTGGTTTATGCTGTGAACCGACTGTTTCACTATGGATGACTTGGCAATCATGGATTCTACCCCAGTGCCTTTTCCTTACTAGGAGGAAGTCTACCTGAGTTGCATTTTGGCTACTCTTGTATGTGATCTTGTGACTGTCTCTCTTTCTGAACCATGTGTTGGCTAGTATCAAGCCATTTGCCAGACAGAAGTCTAGAATGGCTTCTCTTTCTTTATTCCTATTGCTCCACCCATGTGGACCCAGGCAGTCCTCATATCCTGTTCTGTCTGTCCTGATATGTGCATTTAAGTCACCCATTATCAACACCAATTCATGTTGTCCTGCTTTATCTAGTAGGTCCTGCAACTGCTGTCTGAATGCACTCTTTTTCTCACTATCACAACCCTGCTGTGGGGCATAGGCTGAGATTATGAATACTGTCCTATCATTACACTGGAGTCTGATTGCCATGAGTCTGTCATTAATTCTGATGATATCCCTCACTGACTTCTGAAGCCTCTGTCTCACCACAATTCCTACACAATTTCTAGCCTGTCCACCACCTGAGTAGTAGAGTCTGGATTCCAAGCCAAGTGGCTTTGTTGCACTGCCCTTCCATCTCATCTCTTGGATACATAGGATGTCCAGCCTCCTCCCTATCATCATGTCATCCACTTCTAAGCTGCGTCCTGTTAGTGAACCTACATTAAGCATAGCAATTCTCAGTTCATGAGTTCATAGTTCTCTGAAATGTAGCCAGCAACTTGTAATGTGTGTGATCTATCTGTGAGCCAGTTTGCAATCCATCTTGTGATATATGGATTCATGGCCAGGTTGGTGAGTTCATCTATGATACCTGACTGGGGAATGGTGTCAAAAGCCTTAGCAACATATAGGTAGGCTGTGTGGAGCTCATTTCAATCATCTGTATCCTGGGTAACTGTCAAAGAAATCCTCCCAGTTCAGGAGGTGTGGTCTGCATTTGATGAGCCCAAACAGGGTGTGCTCAACTGTGTGAAGGTTACCAGTCTCTATATTGTTGACTTCCATTATGATTGGCTCCATTGCCTTGCAGAACACACTCATCAGGCTCATAGAGCATGAATGCCAAGGGGTATTTGTGGCCCCACCCCTGTGGAGTGTGAAGAGTAAAGAACATTGCTGTGCAACATTCTATGGGCACATATCCTGTAGAGAGCATCTAGAGAGAGGTGTAGGTATCCTTGATGAATATGGATACATCCTCACCCTATGTGCTATGATTCAGGTTCTGATGCTGGAAGATATGGAATGAGTAGTATCCTGGTAGTGCTGGTGTGCTGTCTGGAGCCTTGAACTAGGTTACTGATACTGCACAGATATCAATATTCTCCATAATGAGAAGTGCCTCGAGTATGTGCATCTTAAGGCTGAGACTTCTGGCAATGAGTAGCATTTAGCTCACTTTGTGGTTATTTGTGTTGGTTACAGGGTTTGGTTTGTCCTGTGTGACCAGTGTTCCACACCTGACGTCAGCACCTTATTGGTCCCATCAGACCATAACCTAATTACCCTACATATCTAAATCCTGGACCCACACCCCCATTAAGGAAACCATGTTAAATAATGTCTCCAAAGCCAACTTCATGCTTCATAAGACAGAATTGCTGAACTGCAGGACACCCATGCAGATGGACAATACAGTTACAACTACTGAATCATTCACAATTGCTCTTTATAAGCACTTACATGACTACATGCATTGTGCTATCCCAAACAGAACCAAGACGCTATCCTCCAAGACAAGGAAGCCAATCTTGTGTTCCCCTGCCATAAACAAACTGCACAACAGAAGGAAAATACTGTTGCAAAAGAGAGTAAAACCCCATGAGCGGAGGAGCTCCATGGTCCACATCAGTAAGAAGCTGTGATCCATGATAAAATCCTCCAAAGCTAGTTATGAAAACAAAATCGACACTGATTTTAAAGACAACCACAAAGCATTCTATAGTTATGTCAAGAATCTCAATGGCAACATTCAGATCTGCTCTGAGTCACAGCACAATGGCACTAAATATAGAGACCCAACTGATATCGCCATCATCCTGGCAGATAGGATCAGTGCTAACTTTACCCCCCTCTCACCCATGAAAGAGCACATCTCTATAATGGAAGACTGCAAAGTTGCTGTCATCACGGCTACACAGATAAAAAACACTCTCCAAAGCCAGGAATACAGCATCCATGGGACCAGATAACATCCCAGACTGTGTTCTACACAAAGTACAGAATGAACAGGCACTACACCTATGTACCATGTACAGTCTTAGCCTCTCCTCAGGCTTTGCACCTGCTGAATGGTGCACAGCGATGGTTATCCCTCTACACAAGGGGGGAGCCACCGTGGACCCCAGGAACTACTGCCCCATTAGCCTGATGAGCCTGCTCTGCAAGGCCATGGAATGTATCATCATATAACTTATCCAAAAAGACATTGGTAATCTCCAAACTCTGGACCACAACCATGTTGGGTTTGTAAAAGGCAGATCATGTCTCCTAAACTGATAGACGTCATTGAAGCAGTCACCAGAACTGTAAACATGGGTAAGGTGGTTCACACAGCCTATGTAGATCTTACCACGGTCTCCAACACCATCCCCCACTCTGGAATTATAGGTAAACCCACTAAACTAAGTATAAATCGCTATGTCACAAGATGGGTTGCCAACTGGCTAATTGACAGAACACACACTGTGAAAGCAGCAGACTCCAAGTACGACATTGGACCAGAGACAAGTGCAGTATCACAGGGTTCAGTCCTGGGTCTTGTCCTGTCTGGTATCTACTTCCCCGAAGTCACAAGATGGGTTGCCAACTGGCTAATTGACAGAACACACACTGTGAAAGTAGCAGACTCCAAGTAGCAGACTCCAAGTCCAGCCATTAACAAACTTTACAATAAGAGGAGAAAGCTATTACATGATAGAACAAAATCCATAAAAGGGAAGTCACCCCTGATCATTATTAGTAAAAAAATACGAGCACTCATAAAATCAACTAAGGCCAATTTTGAGAGAAAAATTGCCATGGATTCAAAGGACAGTCATAAGGCCTTTTTCAGCTATGTTAGGAACCTGGGTGGAAACTCCCAGATATGCTCAGAATTAGTCCAAAATGATACAAAAATCACTGAACCCACAGACATTGCCAACATACTGGCAGACAGGTTCAGTGCAAACTTCACCCCTCTCCCCTAAAGGAGAGATAACTATCCCAGCTGAGTGTAGCCTCCCGGACATCTCAAATGCGCAGGTGAAAGCTGCTCTCTAAAGCTAAAAACACAGCATCAATGGGACCGATGGTGTCCCGGCTGTGTGCTACAGCTAAATGAGGAATTAAACCCGCACATAAGGCAGCTGTTTAATCTCAGCCTTACCACAGGATACGTGCCCAAGGAGTGGCGTCACGGCAACTGTGGTCCCACTCCACAAAGGTGGCCTCACGGACCCTGGTAATTACCGCCCATAAGCTTAACAAGTCTAGTCTGCAAAGCTATGGAGAGGATCATAATGGAGCTCATAAACAAAGATATAGGGACTTGCAGACATTGGACCCGACCCAGTTTGGCTTTGTCAAGGGAAGATCATGCCTTTGAACTTGGTTGACTTCTTCAAACAGTCACCAAGGCCATTGATGAGGAAAGGCAGTCCATACAGCCTACCTTGACCTTGCAAGGCTTTGACACAATACCCCACTCGGTATTGTAGAAAAACTACCAGCTTAAATGTAAATCCATATGTCACAAAATGGGTTGCAAACTGGCTTAAGGACAGAACCCACAGGGTTAGAGTTGCTGGCGCTGTGTCAGACTCCAAGCCGGTCACAAGTGGTGTCCCACAGGGCTCGGTCCTTGGCCCCTATTGTTTGGCATCTACTTCTCAGAAGTACAGGCCAACATGGGAGGACTTTGGCTGACAAAGTTTGCAGACGACTGCAAACTGGCCATAGTGGAAAGTGCATCGGACACGGATATCCTTCAGAAGGGACTCACGGAAACAGATAGCTGGTGCCAGAGCCATGGCCTGAAGTTAAACGCCAAAAATGTATAGTCATACCCTTGAAAAACAAGGTAACCCCAAGCTACCATATAGGTGGCAATCCACTAAGCACAGAAGAGGTTATCAGGGACCTGGGGACCCAGGTTGACAGTGGCCTTTCTTTTGATACTCACATTGCTAAAGTGGTTAGAAAGACCTTCTACATTGCCCACCTGATCATGAAGGGATTCACATCCAGATCTAGTGAGGTCATTGTTCCCCTGTACTCTTCACTTATCAGACCAATGATCGAGTACAATGCCCCATTCGGGATGTATCTCACTCGACATCTGCAGCAATTGGAGAGACCCCAAAAGTTCCTCACCAAAAGGATAAAGGGACTCCAAAATCTGTCATATGCTGCCAGATTGAAGAAACTCCAGCTCTATTCAGTCGCATACCGTCTGCTCAGAGGTGACATGTGCCTGACATACAAGGCCATGTCCAACCCGGAATTAATGGACATGCTCCACCTCAAAAATCCAAATCCACCAAAACCACTAGAGCAAGCGACTTAAACCTTAGCACGGATATAAATAGGACGTGCTGGAGGGATAGATTTATCACTCAGAGACTCCCTATGCTGTGGAATAAAATCCCGGTCCATGTGAGGCAGAGCACCTTGCTGACTCTGTTCAAGAGAAATCTAGACCTGTGGATGGGAGATCGTAGGTTTACCCCGGGAATCATCTCTGTGTCACAGCTGGACAGAGGCACAACAAACTAATGGGCACAGTATTTTTTCATATAAGGGGTGGCGTAAGCCACAAAAATTTGGGCTAGGCTTATAAATGCCTTAGGGCAGATAGCCTAGTATAAACCTATGAACCTATGAACCTAAGTACGACACTGGACCAGAGACAAGTGCAGTATCACAGGGTTCAGTCCTGGGTCCTGTCCTGCCTGGTATCTACTTCCCTGAAGTAAACTTTAACATGGAAGGTCTGTGGCTAATGAAGTTCCCAGATGACTGCAAACTAGGAGACATAATCGAAACTACTGAAGATGTGGACATCCAACAAAAGGGCCTCACTGAGACAGATACCTGGTGTGAAAGCCATGGCCTCAAGCTCAATGCCAAAAAGTGCATTGTCATCCCCTTTGGTAAAAACTCTGTAGCCATGAACTACAACATAGGCAGTAGTATACTTAACACTGAAAGTGTAATAAGAGACCTTAGGTCACAGGTGGACAGTGGACACACCTGTGATAATCACATCCCCGCAGTAGTCAGGAAATCCTTCTACGTGGCACACCTCATCACAAAAGGTGTCTCAAGCAGAATAGAAGAGGACATTGTTCCCCTATACTCATCACTCACTAGATCCATAATAGAGTACAACACCCCTTTTGCTACGTACCTCACAACACATCTACAACAACTAGATAGCCTGCAGAAATACCTCACAAATAGCATTAGCAGCCTGAAATACATGCCATACACAGACCGTCTCAAAATGCTCCGGCTGTACTCACTCGCATATCGCCTACTCAGAGGTGATCTCTGCCTAGCATACAAAGCTATGTCAAACACAAAGCTGTTGGACATGCTCCACATAAAACACTCACAATCCCTCTGATCTTTGCCCCCCAAACCCAGAGTGAAATACAAAAGGAAGTGGTGTATGCATTTACCATATGGATACCCACACCTTCAGGTTAGTGGCACAATATGAGGCCTTGGAGAATATGCAAGTGCAACTAACATTGGACAAAGCTGCTTATCAGATTGTAACCTGCTACAGATCACCTACCTTGTCTCAGGAACCTCACCCAGTATTCCTGAGAACAGTGGAAAATATAAAGGTCCTACCAAACACCATTATATGAGATTACAACTACAAAAACACTGACTGTGGGAATTACTCGTGTACAACATACTTTGCCCAGTGCTTTCTAAAGTTTAAAAACTCAAATGCTGTGGAACAGCCGGTCACCACGCCCACTAGAGGTGACAACATACTGGATCTGATCATCACCAACATGGAGTACCAGTGTTCCACAACAGAGATAAACCCCTCACTGGTAATATCAGATCATAAAGTAATCACACTGGACATCCACAGCACACCCCCCCCCCCCTACAGTCAAGGAAACCACTGTGAAGAAAATTTCTGAAGCAAACAGCACACTTCTCAAGAACAAAGTTGAAAGTTCAAAAGCACCCTTGCTATAGGATAATGCTATACAATCTTCTGAATCATTCACAAGTGCATTATATGAGCATCTACAGGGATGCATGGATCAAAACATGCCAAATAAAACCAAGATGCATTCCTCCAAAAATAGGAAACCAATCTGGTGGTTATTGCACATAAATAAGCTATACAACAGAAGGAGGGAACAAACACATGATAGAGCAAACTTCACATAAGGAAAGGCATCACTGATCATTATTAGGAAAAAAACAATGATCGCTCACAAAATAATCCAAGGCCATTTTCTAAAGACAAATTGCCAAGGAATGTAAGAATAACAGCAACAAAGCCTTCGTTAGCCATACCAAACATTTAGGTGTCAACTCTCAAAAATGCTGTCAGCTACTACAAAATGGAAAAAAGATGCACTGAACCAACTTACATTGCCCACATCCTGGGGGACAGGTTCAGTGCAATTCCCCCCCCACATCACCCCCAAAAGGGCCTGTGTCCATCCCAGAAGAATGCAGAGCACTAGACTTCATGGACATGCAGGTAAAATCAGCCCTCTCCAAAGCTAAGAACACAGCATCAATGGGACTGGATGGTGTCCCAGGCTGCGACTTACACCAGCCCCAAAAGGAACTACACCCTCACCTACATTCACTGTCCTGACATACAGCAACAGTCATCCAGCTCCACCAAGGGGGTGCCACAACAGAAACAGGAAACCATTGCCCTATAGGCCTACTCAGCTTGGTCTGCAAAGCTATAGAGCAGATTATCACGGAACCCATAAACAGAGACATTGGGGACCTACAGACACTGGACTCTACCCAACTTAGCTTTTTCAAAGGTATATCCCGGCTCCTAAACCTAGTTGACTTATTTGAAACAGTTACCAAGGACATAGATGGAGGTGAAAGAAGTCCACACAGCCCACCTAGACCCTACTAAGGCCTTTCAACACCATTCCCCACTCTGGCATCATGGACAAGCTTACCAGCTTGAACGTTAACAGCTATGTCACAGGATGGGTGGCCAACTGTCTCACAGATCAAACACACATGTTCAGAGTTGTGGGTGCCATGTCCGACTCTAAACCAGTCACAAATGGCATCCCACAGGTATTGGTCTTGGGACCCCACCTGTTCAGTAGATACTGCTCAGAGGTACAGGCTAGCATGTTAGGAGTATGGCTGAACAAGTTTGCAGATGACTGTTAACGGTTGTCCATAATCGACTCCACGGCTGACACAAACATCCTACAGAAGGGCCTTGCAGAGACAGATATCTGGTGTCAAAACAATGCCCTCAAGCAGAATGCCAAAGAATGCATAGTCATCTCCTTTGGATAAAACAAAGTGCACACAAATTACCACATAGGTGGTAATCCAGTATGTACGGAGAATGTAATTATGGCCCTGGGGACCCAGGTAGATAGTAAACTCCTTTGATGATCACATTGCCAAAGTGGCTACAACTTCCTTCTATATAGCCCACCTAATGTCACCTGATGTAACCCACTTTGTCTAGTCTGATGATGTCACCATCCTACAAATATACCTGTGGAAAGGAGAACTCCCAGTAATGTGTATAGCACGTTGTGTAAATGCGTACTGCTCTAGAATCATTAAGTAGTTAGGTAGGGGTTTGAATCCTTCACTTGACAACTGTGTGTGTGTGTGTGTATCTCCCTGTAGAGGAGCAACCTTTTTGGAAACAACTACAAAACCTTAAAAGTAGTATACTTATCTTGGTCAAGTCTGATGATGTCACCATCCTACAAATATACGTGTTGAAAGGCGAACTCCCAGTAAGGTGTATAGTGCACTGTGTAAATGTGTACTGCTCTAGTATCATAAAGTAGTTAGGTAGGGGTTTGAATCCTGCACTTGGTGAGTGTGTGTGTGTGTGAGACACAGTCAGTCACTGTGTTGTGGGTTTTGCTTTTACTACTGTATGACATATCACAATGACAGCAGTATGGGCATTGCACATCAGGTAGCTGTGTGGCAAATACATATACGTACATGTGACCTCAATTATGTCAGAGGTGGGAACCCTGCTTTCTCCATGAACACATCTGTTATCTTTGCCAGAGTGTGCTGCCACTTTCCAGACCTTAGGTCATATATGTATGGTTATGACAGTCCCAGCCACTGCAGTGATCCCTGGCCTAGGTCATCCATGTCACGCACATTAATTATGGTTTCTAGTGTGAGTGAGGGTTTATGCCTGAGGTATATTTCATAACAGTTAAAATGCAGCAGTCTGTCAATGATGGCTATACATTATAGGTGTACGACAATCTTTGTGGATATGCATGCAGACCCCTTATTGCTTATGTGATTCACCGAGGGATTTGAAAATACCTTTTGAAATGTGATTACCAAAGGAGAGATGATGTAACACATGGCTGTATGTACACATCAGTACCTGTCAACATGTTGGGGGCTACTACCTATGTGGTACTTCGGGGATATTATGTTTTGTAAAAAAATGAAGGACCATGCTTTACTTGGCTTATAGCTTTACACCATGTGTTTGAGAACAGGTATTTGTCTGTATGATATCCTTGTGGAGGATGTGTGTGTCATCTAGAGAATGCATTATAGGCCACAGTATGCATTCCCAGACATGGACGGACATATCCCTACTGTGCTTGCTTGTACCTAAATGAGCTATATGGCAATCAGGAGTGGTCCCAGGGATGGGTGCAGGTGAACACCACTGGTTACTGGCATAGTATGGTTCCTGAAGGGTGCAAATGTTACTGTGTGTTCTACATCTGTGTGTCAGTTTTCAAGACATCATCTAACGATTGTTTATGGTCAGGCTGTAGAGGTTATGTATACTACCAAAACAATGACAGATAGTAACAGTATCACCCACAGCACAGTGTCAAACCATGTCATACACACATGTGTACTCAAGTTCCAAAATGTGTGTAGTACAATGCATACTGGCCACCAAAAGAAACTATGGAGCATTGACACTGTGTAATACAGGGCGTGTCACCCTGCCCATGTATCCACTATGCACGTACATGCAGACAGTGCACCTCCACCATGTTCACAAATGTACGCCTGCAAACCTGTGCTGCACACACCCCACACTTACTGTCCACTGTATAACGCATGCTGACACAACTACACACATCAGCCAAGTGGCACATGGGCAAACAAAACACAATTGGAATAAACACTGGTGAAAACAATACAACATTGCTAATTACAGCTTTAGTGCATCATGCCTGCTCAGCTACACCTTCAAGGATAACATTACACTTTACTGCTGACAACTTGCTAACATTGCTATAATGCCATGAAGTCACCCTGTGCATCAGCACCATGTTAGCCTGTTCCTGCATCAATATTACAGATGACAGGAGGTGGCACAGGCTTCATCATATGCACAGAGTGTATTGTTGGTTTGCCAGAGGCCTACATTGAGCCATACAAACGACGTGTGTGTGTGTGTGTGTGTGTGTGTGTGTGTGTGTGTGTGTGTGTGTGCGTGCGTGCATGCGTGTGTGTGTGTGTGTGTGTGTGTGTGTGTGTGTGTGTGTGTGTGTGTGTGAGGGACAAGAGTACTGTTATGGGCCAATGTTGATGTAATGTGTGCGGGTATGTGTTAGCCTTAGGCGTCTGGTTTATGTGTGTGTGTGTCTGCATGCACACAGTTCCACCATGTGGCTGCCATATACGGGGATTTGTAGGACAGCCACAGACTGTACCTGCCAGGCTTTACAGATCACCATCTCTGGCCATGGATATGGTACCTTTGCCTGGCAGGGGTGCTACTGACAGTATTAGGTACTGAGCCAGACTGAGTACTATCCTCAGAGGTAGACATATGTACACTGGACCCAGGTCCCTGCTGGGACTGCCCAGAGCCATGTGCATGTGGTCTTCTAGGACGGTCTATGGACAGCCCACCCCAACATTGCTAGGGCTGGTACTGGCACTACGGGGGCAGCTGTGACTTGAGGGATGTCTGTGGCGACTGCCAGCTGCTGATATTGCTGGCATATGTCCACATCAACATCTCACCTGTCCCGCACTGTCCTGACACATAGGTTCATAGGTTCATAGGTAGGTACTAGGCTATCAGCCCTAGGGCCCAGACAAGCCTAGCCAAAAAATGTACCCTGGCTTTCGCCACCAAAGAAAATTATTTTCCTGTGCCCCTGTCAAGCAGAGCCACAGAAGTGATCCCAGGGGTGAATTTCCCATTTCCCATCCAATTATCAAGATTTTTCTTGAAGAGTGCTAATGAGGAGCTCTGTTTGACATAGATAGGTAGTCTGTTCCAGAGTATGGGAAGTCTCTGGGACAGGAATCTATCCCTCCAGCATGTTCTGTTTATTGTGGTGACAAGGTTAAGGTCCCTAGAGCATGTAGCTTGGAGGGATTGGGATTTCTTTAAGTGGAGCATGTCCAACAGCTCTGGGTTTGACATAGCTTTGTATGTTAGGCAGAGATCACCCCTGAGTAGGCGATATGCGATGGAGTAAAGCTGTAGTTTTTTGAGACGGTCTGCCTAGGGCATCTGTTTGAGGCCAGTAATCCTCTTTGTGAGGTATTTCTGTGGTCTTTCCAGTTGTTGTAGATGTCTTGTGAGGTACATACCAAAAGGGGTGTTGTACTCTATAATGGGTCTAATGAGTGATGAGTAGAGGGGAACAATGACCTCTTTTTTTCTGGATAAGAATCCTTTTGTGATGAGATGAGCCATGAGAAGGATTTCCTGACCACTGTGGCTATGTGATTATCAAAGGAGAGACTACTGTCCACCTGTGTCCCAAGGTCTCTTATCACATTTTCGGCATTAAGTAGACTACCAGCTATGTGGTAGTTCATGGGTACTGAGTTTTTAACAAAGGGGATGACAACACACTTTTTGGCATTGAGCTTCCTGCCATGGCTTTGACACCAGGTATCTGTCTCAGTGAGGCCCTTTTGTAGTTTGTCCACATCATTAGGAGTTTCGATTATGGCTCCTAGTTTGCAGTCATCTGCAAACTGTGTTAGCCAAAGACCTTCTGTGTTAGCCTGCACTTCAGAGAAGTAGATACCAAACAGGAGAGGACCCAGGACTGAACCCTGTGGTACTCCACTTGTCACTTTTCTGATGTCAGATTTGGAATCCGCTACTTTCACAGTGTGGGTTCTGTCCGTGAGCCAGTTGGCAACCCATCTTGTCACATAGGGGTTATACCTAGTTTAGTGAGCTTATCTATAATTCCAGAGTGGGGGATGGTGTTGAAAGCCTTGGCGAGATCTGGATAAGCTGTGTGAATAATTTTACCCTCATCTATGGCTTTGGTGACTGCTTCAAAGAAGTCAATCAGGTTTAGGAGACATGATCTGCCTTTTACAAATCCAAACTGAGTATGGTCCAGAGTTTGGAGATTACCAATGTCTTTGTTTATGAGTTCCATGATGATACGTTCCATGGCCTTGCAGACCAGGCTCGTCAGGCTAATGGGGTGGTAGTTCCTGGGGTCTGTCATAGCTCCCCCTTTGTGGAGTGGGATAACTGTTGTGGTGCGCCATTCAGTGGGTACAAAGTCTGAGGTGAGGCTATGACTGAACATGGTACTTAGGTAGGGTGTCAATTCATTCTGTAGTTCATTTAGAACCCAGCCTGGGATATTGTCAGGTCCCATGGATGCTGTGTTCTTGGCTTTGGAGAGTGTGTTTTTTACCTGTGCAGCCATGATTATAGGAACTTTGCATTCTTCCAGTATAGAGATGGGCCCTCTAGGGGGTGAGAGGGGGGTAAAGTTAGCACTGAACCTATCTGCTAGGATGTTGGCAATATCAGTTGGTTCTGTATATTTAGTGCCATTATGTTGTAACTCAGAGCAGAGTGTCCCCATTTAGATTCTTGACATAGCTATAGAATGCTTTGTGGTTGTCTTTAGAGTCAGTGGCAATTTTGTTTTCATGAGGGATCTCAGCTTTATACTGAGGTTGACCAGGGAGTTTCTCCAGTCATGGGATTTTACTCTTTTTTGCAACAGTTTCTTTCTTCTGTTGTAGAATTTGTTTATGGCAGAGGACCACCAGATTGACTGCCTTTTTTTGGAAGATAGCATCTTGGTTCTATTAGGGATAGCATGATCCATGCACTCGTGTAAGTGCTTATAAAGTGCATTTGTGTAGGATTCGGCAGTCATACCTCTATTGTCCGTCTGCATGGGTGTCATGAAGTTTGCCACTACTGTCTTAAGAAGTATGAAGTTGGCTTTTGAGAAGTTTTTTACGATGGTTTCCCTAATTGGGGCTGGGGGTGGGATGAGGATGTCTAGGCTGATTAGCTTGTGGTCGGATCTGACCAATGAGGAATTGACCTCTGTTGTGGAACACCGGTTTCCCATGTTGGTAATGACCAGGTCTAGCATATTGCTGCCCCTGGTGGGGGTGTGAATAAGTTGATCCAAGGCGTTGGAATTTATGAATTCTAGAAAACGTTGAGCAAAAGAGTTGGTACATGAGTAGTTTTCCCAGTTAATGGTGGGGTATTTGAAATCGCCCATTATTAGGGTGTTGGGTTGTACCCTAATACTTTCCAGTGTATCAAGAAATGAGGAGTGTGAATCCTGGGGCATGTTGGGGGGTCTGTAGCAAGCTACAATTTGGATTGCGGTCTTGCCCAGAGTTAGTTGCACTTGGATAATCTCGGATGCATTGTGCTGTGCAACTAGCCTGGAGGTGTGGATATCCTTAATGAATATGGACACGCCTCCACCTTTAGTGCTTCTTTCTGGGTTAGGTGGCCGAAAGGTGTGGTATGAATTGAAGCCTGATAATGCAGGGGTGCTCTCTGGAGCTTTGAACCAGATCTCTGTCACTGCACAGATGTCAGTGTTCTCCATTTTAAGGAGTGCCTTGAGTGAGTGCATTTTGAGGTTTAGACTTCTAGCATTGAGTAGCATTACCCTCAGATTTTGCTTGCGTGTACCTGTTATGGTGGTGAATTTGTCATTTGAATCTTGCCTAAAAAAGGCACTATAGGGGTTGCAAGAGTCTTAGCCAGTATCCAGAATCCTAAGGGCGACAGGTGCAGGCCATCTCTGGCAAAGCATCGTGGATTGTCAATCATGGATCCCCTTAGAATGACACCAGAAGCTTAGCCAATTGTTGAAGTCAATCATTTTGTCCTTGTACTGAGATATCATTCTGGGTGATGGCAGGATGCTACTCAGGGTTAGGGTCATACCTGCCTGGGATACAAGATCGGAGAGCTCCTCCATGTCTCTTTTGATGTAGTCCAGGGAGGTACATCTCAGGTCATTCACACCAACATGGACAATGACAGTGTCATATTTGTACTTATTGTGGAGTGACCTGAGTGCATGCATTATGTGGCGGATCCTGGCACCTGACAGGCAGCTGACAGTAACTTTCTCCTTGTTTAGTTTAGTGAGTGGAACATCAGTGTGCCTGACTATAGAGTCACCTATGACTAGAGTGTTGGGAACGTTGTTATGCCTTATGGGCTGTGGTTGAGTGGCACACTGAGTTTGTGGGCTATGTGTCATTTGGGTTGTGTTGGGGGGTGGAGTTTGCTTGCGTTTATGCTTTGGATGTCCCTGATGCTTGGGCAGGTTTTTATTGAGAGCCTCCGTGAATGTAAGTGTGTGTTTTGTGTTTCTATGTGTGTGTTTTGGTGGTGTAGGTTTTGAGGGACTATGTGATGAGTGTGGTGCGGTGCAAGTGTTTACCTTCTCCTCTTGACTGTCTAGTCCAGTCTTGGGTGAAGAGAGCTTTGCTTCCAGTTTGGCTATATAAGTGCATCTCTCACAGGTTGTAGTGTTGGGTGGTAGAAGGAGAGGGTTGTCTGTGTACATGAGGCAACTGCTGCATTGCCCCAAGATGCCCAGATTCATCAGCTAGAGAGGAGAAATCACTGGGAGCTGACTCTTAGACATGCCTGGATAAGTGCTTATTTATTAAGTACTAAAAACTGCTTTCCACAAGTGAGGAAAGTTGAGTGCTGTAGTAATTTGCAGCTTATGTAGTGCTTACAATGAGTTCTGAGCAAGTGCTGAGTTCAAAGAAACAAATTTGAGTGCTGAAACTAGAAAACTCGCTAGTTATAAGAAAAAAAAAAACTAAGCTAGAAGGCTTCCCTCCAACACAGAAGGGCTTGGGGGCTCAGAGGCCTACAAATAGTCTATACCACTTGACAGGAAAGGCAGGAATTAAGCTTAATTTTTTTTCTGTTTCCCAGATGCTCTCTTTGTACACAGTAGGAGTGCCTGAAATCAAAATATGATCTCACTGCACTCA
The DNA here is from genome assembly GCF_019279795.1 of Protopterus annectens. Classification (NCBI taxonomy): domain Eukaryota; kingdom Metazoa; phylum Chordata; order Ceratodontiformes; family Protopteridae; genus Protopterus; species Protopterus annectens. The sequence continues at coordinate 1,032,195,084 of NC_056726.1, read as the reverse complement.
GTTGAGTGAGCAAATGAGATGGGCCTAGAAGGAGTATCCAAACACAAATTTACAAGAGGGGTGGGCAGTTTCAAGGCCACTAAGATTAACACCAAAACAAAAACAAGGAGGGTGGGTGGGACTAACTGAAGAGCAGAGTCAAAACTTCCAGTTCAGTTAATATTCATGCAACACAGTTAAATCAAATTAAATACTGTATTTTTTGAACAAAAGTGCAGATAAAGGTACTTAAATTCTCTTATACATGCAGCTAAATACAGCTAGATCTTAGCCGGCCAAAGCTGAGGTTTTTAAGCAGAAAATATTTCAAACTGTACCACTTAAATAGGCAAGGACAGGAAATCAAAGAATGTGGCTACCCCCACACCTGCAATTACTATCAAATAATAAAATTCAGCAAGCACTGACTAAAGAATAGAATAAAAACTTCCAGTTCGGTTAATATTCCTGCAACACAGTTAAATCAATTTAAATACTGTATTTTTTTTAAAAAAGTGCAGATAAAGGTACTTAAATTCTCTTATACGTCCAGTTGAATACAGCTAGATCTTAGCTGGCCAAAGCTGAGGTTTTTAAGCAGAAAATATTTCAAACCGTACCACTTAAATAGGCAAGGACAGGAAATCAAAGAATGTGGCTACCCCAACACCTGCAATTACTAGCAAATAATAAAATTCAGCAAGCACTGACTAAAGAGCAGAGTCAAAACTTCAAGTTCAGTTAATATTTCTGCAACACAGTTAAATCAATTTAAATACTGTATTTTTTGAAAAAAGTGCAGATAACGGTACTTAAATTCTCTTATACGTCCAGTTGAATACAGCTAGATCTTAACCGGCCAAAGCTGAGGTTTTAAGCAGAAAATATTTCAAACTGTACCACTTAAATTGGCAAGGACAGGAAATCAAAGAATGTGGCTACCCCCACACCTGCAATTACTAGCAAATAATAAAATTCAGCAAGCATTGACTAAAGAGCGGAGTCAAAACTTCCAGCTCAGTTAATATTCCTGCAACACCGTTAAATCAATTTAAATACTGCATTTTTTGAAAAAAGTGCAGATAAAGGTACTTAAATTATCTAATACATCCAGATGAATACAGCTAGATCTTAGCCGGCCAAAGCTGAGGTTTTTAAGCAGAAAATATTTCAAACTGTACCACTTAAATAGGCAAGGACAGGAAATCAAAGAATGTGGCTACCCCCCACACCTGCAATTACTAGCAAATAATAAAATTCAGCAAGCGCTGACTAAAGAGCAGAGTCAAAACTTCTAGTTCAGTTAATATTCCTGCAACACAGTTAAATCAATTTAAATACTGTATTTTTTGAAAAAAAGTGCAGATAAAGGTACTTAAATTCACTTATGCGTCCATTTGAATATAGCTAGGTCTTAACCGGTCAAAGCTGAGGTTTTCATGCAGAAAATATTTCAAACTGTACCACTTAAATAGGCAAGGACAGGAAATCAAAGAATGTGGCTACCCCCACACCTGCAATTACTAGCAAATAATAAAATTCAGCAATCACTGACTAAAGAGCAGAGTCAAAACTTCCAGTTCAGTTAATATTCCTGCAACACAGTTAAATCAATTTAAATACTGTATTTTTTGAAAAAAAGTGCAGATAAAGGTACTTAAATTCTCGTATGCATCCATTTGAATATAGCTAGATCTTAACCGGCCAAAGCTGAGGATTTTATGCAGAAAATATTTCAAACCGTACAACTTAAATAGGCAAGGACAGGAAATCAAAGAATGTTGCTACCCCCACACCTGCAATTACTAGCAAGTAATAAAATTCAGCATGCACTGACTAAAGAGCAGAGTCAAAACTTCCATTTCAGTTAATATTCCTGCAACACAGTTAAATCAATTTAAATACTGTATTTAAAAAAAAAAAAAATGCAGATAAAGGTATTTAAATTCTCTTATATGTCCAGTTGAATACAGCTAGATCTTAGCCGGCCAACGCTGAGGTTTTTAAGCAGAAAATATTTCAAACTGTACCACTTAAATAGGCAAGGACAGGAAATCAAAGAATGTGGCTACCCGCACACCTGCAATTACTAGCAAATAATAAAATTTAGCAAGCACTGACTAAAGAGCAGAGTCAAAACTTCCGGTTCAGTTAATATTCCTGCAACACAGTTAAATCAATTTAAATACTGTATTTTTTGAAAAAAAGTGAAGATAAAGGTACTTAAATTCTCTTATACATCCAGTTGAATACAGCTAGATCTTAGCCTGCCAAAGCTGAGGTTTTTAAGCATGGGCATGACACTGCAGAGGACAGCTAATTTCTCACCCCTACTTCTATTCATGACATCAGTGTATTTATGGATGACACCTGCTAGGTCACGGATACTGTCATTTAAAGCAGTGTTATGTGCCCTCTGTGCCCTTAATCCCTGTCTGTTGTACCATTTCATATGTACCTGTGCCTCCATGACAGCCTAGAACATGCGTGAGGTTGTATAATCTGTGGCACGTCTGCCAGGGGCATGATGACCAGCAGTGCTCTGACGAGAATCCCTGGACATCTGCCTATGTGGTTTTGTTCCAGACCTCTGGGTATGGCTGCTGTGTCCGGATGCATGTGCCATAGGTACCACACTGTCCTGGCCATTGCTGACTGTAGACTGTCCCTCAACTAAGGGCAATGGTGATGAGGGATGTATTGGCAGTATGACTGTGTGCATGGATGGGGTGGGCAGCTGTGTACTGTCGATTGGTGGCCCAACGACAGACCCTGGCAAACATGCCTGTCCATTAGCACACCTATCCTCATTATCACTATTTGTGTCAGTGACATCAGGTTCCCTGCTGCAGTGAACCAGCCCAACCTCAGCACCTGTGAGAGGAAGACAGGAAACACACTTTACAATCTGTGCATGATGTCAGAACACATGCACACATGCACACATGCATACACCTACACCCCTCACTAAAGCAGACACACACACACACACACACACACACACACACACACACACACACACACACACACACACACACACCACCAGCAATCCAGAACATACCCAATAGTGGTTGATGGTGGGGTACAGAATCACAAGAAAACAGTAATATCACACGTGTCAGCATGCAGGATGTGTGTTACTCAACAGCATGCAGTGCGAGTGTAGACAGTCCTTGCTAATAATAGTATGCATGGCTTTGATGCATGTGTGTTGTTGTTCAGTGATTGGCCTCACCCTGGAATGCAATGTGTACATGGACACAACATTGCTGTGCAAGTATTACAAGCTCTTCAATGTGCTGTGCACCATCACTCACAGCTATACATACCATGGCGGGATGTTTATTTGTGTGTCACATAGATATCCGTTACTGATTAGAGCATCTGTGTCTTTAGCAGATAATTGTGGAGACAGGTTTAGCTCATGCATACTATGTATACACACAGGATGAGTGGTGCGTGTATACCTGATGGAATACCATTGCTCAACATAGCCATTGTACAGTAGTTATGGTGGGTGTAGAACATATTGTGGACATGCCAGTGCCAGCCTTGACATGGCATGCTACAACACAACTGCAACATTAAACATCACACATACCCAATGTGTGTCATGTGACCTATACACTCAATAGCATTACAAGACATATATGTGTCACTTGGTGCAAATGGTGATTGCTGTGCATATTGTGTATAGGTGCATATGTTTGCACACACACAACATTGAGGTATATAGCAATGAATGCTATGTGTAGTACTGTGGTTACTGTAACTGGATGGCGTGTCATACCATGAGCCATTTCATGCAGCATCATGTGGTCACTCAAGGTTACTTATGTGTGCCAGACCGGCACCTATCATGCTGTACCTGAACCGCAGTACCATGACTACATTCACCATTTCACAGCCAGTTGTTACATGGGTTTGTAAGGTGCCCAATAGGGAGCATTGCCTAACATGAATGTGTTGTGTGTTGCGGAGTGACACACTGCCCCATAATAGGCCTCCACCCCTCAGGTATATTATGTGTGCTGTGTGGATGACATTTGGGATACTGGAGTGTGACTTTACAGCGTGTGTCTGAATACGCCATGTGTAGAATATTAACATGTACTGCGTATGACAGAGCTGTGCATGTCGTATGCATCTGTATCGACTGTCTATCCAATGTCCACTATATTGTAGCCACAATTGTTTGGGATGCTCTGTGCATTGCATGTGTTTGAGGCAGCCAGTCCCATTACTGAGATGTGCATAGTCTCACAGCAAACATGCACAGCATGCATCATGTGTAGGTGGGTTACATGTGTACATGGCCTACACCTCACCTATGACATGCACATTTTATTTGCAATATTGAATGTAGAACACACTCACCAGCATGGGTCTGCTGCCTTGCTGTCACACCAGAGGGACCTACATGGATATGAAACAGTTTGTCAGTGGCAGCAACTGTGGCATTGCTACTGTGGGTTTGCAATCTTATAGTAGCACAATGGTTGACAGTCACATGCCTACACATCATGTTCCAAATTATCAGTACTGAACAAAACCAGGTTCCACATCTTCTAACTACACAGTACACATCTCACATATACATGATCTAACAATAGAGGTAACAATAATTTACAGATATGCCATCTTACGTGCACACTCCATGTGAACTTGCTGGGGGGCTCTGGCCTCCATGATGATACACATGTGCTGTTGTTATTGTTGGCTGGGAGCCCCCAGGCTCAGGAGCAGCTCCTCCACTCTGGTAAGGGGGGATGGTTGGCAACCCCACCACCTGTGGCAAGCTGTTGCCTATGGACATCAGATGCACGCTGCCAGACATGTCTAAGTAAATCACTGCAGTGATGTCGTACCTGCTCATATGTCCGGTTATGCATGCCTATGTCATTTATCCTAAGGACAACATCTTGCCACAGCGCAGTCCGCTCATGCTCGTCCTGGCTGGTTCTTGAGAATAGCAGGGTGTAGTGTTTGATGAGACAGGTAGTTAATATCTCATCCTCTGCACGACTATAGGCAGGATTGTGATGGTGGGCCATGACCCTGGAAGACAATGAAACAATATGTGTGAGCAAGTCATGTGGCACACTTAACATTCTAAAGTGCAGATATCACTGAACTGCCATAAATAGCAAACTATTGTCTGTCAGAGGATACACACTTTCAATACCACATATCAGTGCTCAACCCACAACTGCCTGACAGTGCCTGACATGCTCTATATAGTAAAACATTTTCTGCACAGCAACAAAGAGAAACCACTATGTAAGACTATGCAACAGTACATGGCACACTGTATGCGACACAATGCACCACCTAGCCACAGGAGGTATATATCAAGCTAATGCATAACAACATATGTAATCCATTGCAATGATTGTAAAGTCCAGTTACAGTATTACCAGTATACCACACTAGTTGTTGATGAGAAACCCCTGCCTACAATATGTGCACATTCGTGAATATAGGTGTCATACTGCTGTACTAGACTATACATGTTGCTAGTTACGCACTTATATCCTGTAACACACATATCACCGAGGGCATGTTACAGGCATATCCACACACACATCAGACATACATACAGGACACGGAGGTATGGCAACCCAGACGAGTTTTACGTGTGTACCATACAGTACTGTGTGTCAGCACTTACAAACCCTTATGCCTGAGGTATGTAATCTGTGAGCACTACAGGGAACGCACAAAACAGTGTTTCCAAGCAATGTGGACATAAACCATACTGTGCTATTTAGGCCTACAGCTTCATGTAATACTACAGTTCATACAGGGGTTTGATTCACCAGCAGTACCAATCAATGAGCATACATGTACTGCTTTATCCTCCAATGGCACACCCCAGTTAACACAAAGGGACTACGTCAGACCATATGCCATACTGCTTTTTCTGGCTAGCAATAGCAAACACATCTTTTGCTGGGATCAGAGTTAGGACACATAATACCATGACAGAAACAGTTTCCCACTAAGCTATCCCACATATACACAACTGTGGCACATTCACCAACACATTCACCATCACACTCAGTCAACCTCACATAGCAATTATGGCAACAAGTACATGTGGGTGTGTATTGGTTCATAAGTAGGTAAAAGGCTATTGGCCCTAGGGCCTATAGAAGCCTAAGCAGATGGTACCCTGGCCTTTGACACTCAAGTAATTTAATTTTGTGTGGCCCTGTCAAGCAGAGCCACAGAGGTAATTTCCAGGGTGTATTTCCAATCTCTCATCCAATCATCAAGACTATTCATGACGGGTGCTACCGAGGAGCTTTGTTTGCTATTGATAGGTAGTTTGTTCCACAGTATGGGATGTCTCTGAGATAGGAATCTATCCCTCCAGCATGTTCTGTTTATTGAGGTGAAAAGGTTTAGGTCCCTAGAGCATGTAGCTCATAGGGATTGTGATCTGTTTATGTGGAGCATGTCCAACAGCTCTGGGTTGGGCATAGCTTTGTATGTTAGGCAGAGGTCACCTCTGGGTTGCCGGTATGCGACACAGTCTAGCTGTGGTTTTGTGAGATGGTCTGCATAGGGCATCTGTTTGAGGACAGTATTACTCTTTGTGAGGTATGTCTGTGGCCTTTCCAGTTGCTGTAGATGTCTTGTGAGGTACATATCAGAAGGGGCATTGTACTCTATAATGGGTTTTGTGAGTGATGAGTAGAGGGGAACACTGACCTCTTTTTCCCTGGATGACACAGCTTTTGTGATGAGGTGTGTCATGTAGACAGATTACATGACTAGTGTGGCACTGTGATTATCAAGGGGGAGACTAGTGTCCATCTGCGTCCCATGGTCTGTTATCACACTTCCGGTGTTAAGTCGACTACCACCTATGTGGTAGTTAATGGGTACAGTGTTTTTAATAAAAGGGATGCCAATGAATTTCTGACATTGAGCTTGAGGCCATGGCTTTGTCACCAGGCATATGTCGCAGTAAATATGAGTCTGTCTCTCTCTCTCTCTCTCTCTCTGTGTGTATATATATATATATATATATATATATATATATATATATATATATATATATCTATACACACATACATATATATATATATATATATATATATATATATATATATATATATATATACACACATACATATAAACATCCATTGGTGTACATATAGATATACATGTAGGCACATATACAGTACACCTTTCATGGTGGGGATATCAATTCTGCAAAGTATGTGAGGTATACAGTTATGTAATGATATTGCACAGTCTTGTGCCAAATGCATTGAAGGTGTTCTTAGCCCATGTGGCTTTAGTAGGCCTCACTGGCTGCAACACTGCAAACCTAACAAATCACACCCACAGCGTTTAATCACCACATGTCATTTACCAGCACTGTATGCTGTCTTGTTTGCTACACACTGCTATCAACATACATATGTGCAAATAACAACCTTCACCAACATATATATGACCTCCCTTCAGAAACAGTTGCAGTATGCCCCTTGCTCTATGCACATGTACAGATGCTAATATATCTGACACAGACAGATCTCTCCATATGTGTGTTCCGTACACACACAAGGGCCACACTGTTGTAAGTCCATGTACCTCATGGATGACCTGTTGGGCCTTGTTGCAACATGAACAGGTGTCACGTGTGAGCACACATTAAAATTAGAGGGCATATACATAGCTGCAAATGCTAGATTAGCATACTAGCCTGGTACAGCAGTTGCCTATGCTAAGCTACACATTGATATGACTAGCATGCATGTGTTACTCTGTCACATCCATGGTTATAAAGCTGTATGCTTTACTCCCCCAAACAGCCATTGTCCACACTACTGTACAGATCACAGATAACATGGATCAGATGTTTGACATTTAATGCTGAGGTACATATATCACAGTTATGTCCCGCTGCACACAGCTACACACTGATTTGTCCATGGCAGTAGTTATGCTGGACATCTGTGTATAGATACGTACTGCTGCCACATATTGATGTTTAAAAGTATGTAGAGTACTCTTCAAAAACATCTACTACATGCCAGTAAATACATATCTGTTACATACCTTTCCTTTGTATGTATTTGTAGTTTTCAGTTTGGTGTGTCTTTGGCTTTTTTTTTATTTTTATTTTTCCCCTGGTGTGGGTGGGGGTCTCTCTCTCTCTCTCTCTTTCTGTCGCTGTCTCTCTCACTCTCTCAGCATCTGCAATGGGAAGATTGCATGTGTGGCCAGCAAGTACAGCCTGCTTTTATAGGTATCTGCACGTGCATGTGATGGCCTCTTGAGACTGTCAGAGAACCAGAGCATATGGATTAATACACATTTCCTGATGTACAAGCAGTGTCTAACTCTTACTTATTGTCAGTATTCATTAATTGTAATTCCCCACCTTTCTGCCTAATGTCAGTACCTTTCAAAGGGTTTCAGAGGGACACAGCTAAAACCTGTCTCGAAATCAGGGACATGCCTGAAAATTAGTCACAGTTGGGAAGTATGGCCTCTGCCCTAATCAGATATGCCAGTGTTTGTCCTGCTATGATACTGTGTGGGGGTTGTAAAGTGCTGATGTAACATTATTTCCTGCTAGAATGGTTTGTTCTCTTTTCACAGTCATGTAATGCAATTTCACAAGAACTGCTGGAAAGATCCACAGAACAGGATTTGTGTTATGGCATTCCTATTTGTCCTTTACATTCACTCATTCTGATGCTTGATTTATTTATTTCAGTACCAATTTGTTGTATGTTTACCATGGCTCAGTGGTACTTCATGCAGTCTAGAAGGTCCAGGGTTCGAGGCTGACAGAGGTGTTTATTTTGCTGCTGAGCAGAACAAGGGTGGGCCCTGACATACAGAGCGACTAAGGCACTTTTAAGCAGTTGTAAGTGGGTTTGTGTGGGTTTGCACGATGCTTAGCTAAGCGCACACAAGCGCACACAGGCACACACTCGCGCAAACCCGCTAACTGCTGCTTAAAAGTGCTTACTCCCGCTAACCCCTGCACTCATTTCTTTGAAAGAAAAGAAAATGGGGAGATAGGAAAGTAGTGAAAATGGGGCACAAAGAGCGGAAGACAGTAGGGAAAACAGCTCAGGATGTGCAGGATGGGTGTAGGGAAGGCCCATAGCTGCCCATTTCTTTAACAGAAACAGCTGTGCATATGCATTAAATTTGGAAGGAAATATTAAACCTTCAACCCCTGTAAGAGGGGTGAGGACAACAAAGTATGTTGTACTGCCAATTAAATATCAGTTTATGTGTCCAGCAGACATGTGTGCAAAATGGGAGGCTATGTATGCGGCGTAATTTTTTTTTGGGAGCAGATTGCCTTTCTTTTCTTTTTTTTTTCAGGTGAGAGTGGAATGTGGGGTAGGGGAAGTAGGTATATTTGGGGAGGTAGGTTGGGGAGGTTAACAGACAAGACAAACAAGAAGCATACAGGGGCGGAATATGACACATGTGGTGAGTGAACACCATTGAAGGGGAAGGATGTTTGGAAATCGAAAGCCCATGAGCCCACAGATAGCATCAGTGGAACTGAGATCCCCACCCATGGGCAGTCACTACTGCACCTTCACAGCCCAGAGGGTGGATGTGCTGGAGGCTGCATAGGAGGGGCAGGCTGACCCATGAGTCATGCCACCAGTGCCTCAAGCTGGCGTAGAGAATCAGCGACACAACGCTCGATCTCCCAACGCACCACAGCCCGGACCGTTCGGAGGGTGATAGGTGGCCCTCCTCCGCCCACGCTTGCACAGGGGGAATGAGCCCCATCCCCTGCAGTGCTTCCACCCAAAGGTGGCACAGGGCCAATGGAGGAGGAGGTCCCAGGCTGGGCACTGGACCTGCTGGTGCCAGGTGCCATCGCCAGCTGAGGTGGGACAGGTAGGTCCGCTGGGACCGGCCTTCCCATACATTCTATGTTTAGGAGGATTTGATGAAAATATGGGTTAGTAACAGTCAACAGCATTCCCAATTAATTATAACAGCATGCAGATGTATTCCCATTAACCCAACACACCAGAGTTCCAACAGCTGAACAGCAAGCATGACACATGCATATATGGGACAACAGTGGACATTACAACAGCATGCAGGTTTAATTGATGGCAACAGGCCACCAATATTGTGGTATTTGAACAGGGTGCATGCATTGAAATACATGCAGATATTTATAAACCAATAGGACATATGTCCCAACAAATGTTTTGAGATTACACATACCCATTGAGGTGTGGAATTGCATTTTTTATGCACATACAGTAGGATGGAAAATGATAGCTCCATTAACAACTTATATATCCTTCTAGTTTACACTACATTCCTATTGACTGCAGTTATATGTCCCCTACATGTATTATTACACTACACAATTGTCCTTAGATCGTGAAATGGGTTTTGCTAGATCTTTATATACATGGGCTGTATCTGACATACAAACTGTCCGGGATGCAGATGTTACTGCTACATATTTTGTGAGTTGCTCAAACACACTACTGCTGAGATGGTACACTGACAGCTCTACTTTCATATACTTATCTAGATATGTTTAGGTGAAATTATCAGTTATATGTTAACAGCTCCCTACATTTCTGCCAGCACAATGAAATTGTGGGGAACACAATACCAAGCTACTCATGTGTCAGATTAACCTGTACATGCTGGGCATGACCCAACAGTTGAGGACTGTGAATATGCTTAAAAGCTACTGGCACTCCCTTCAACCACTTTATATGGGCCTACCCAACTGTGTGTTAACAGCGCTTAATACAATAGTACTATTTCTATAATGCAAGGGTACAACAACATATCAAAGAAAATGACACAGACACACTCCAGGAATTATACCTTTATTAAACACTTAAAACACTTCTCTAGAGGCTCTCTCATTTATTTTATATGGCAGTACGTGCAGAATAATTATTAGAGAATTATTATACCTTTATTTATTGTGTTTAAACACTTTTTTCAGGCTCTCTTATTTATTTTACATAACAGTACAAGCAGAAATCTTACTAACCTGCCTGGTGGCACAGCCTTAGCAGCCTATCTCATAGGCTTGCTGATTCGCAGCATGGACACCTGCAGCTGTGAATTAATTATAGGAATATTGAGACATACATCTCCATAGTATCCACTAGGATAGCAATCCTTACATACTTAATTCCATAGCTACTTACTCAGTAGTGGGGCATTTGCCATCCCACGGACCTCCTGGATCCACTGGTCCAGTTGATCCACCTTACGTCTTTTCAGGTCTGCATGGTGTCTGACCTGCTCATCAGTCCGAGGGACGCCTGTGGCACTGGTGAGTTCATGAGCTAGATGGTCCCAGGCTTCCGCTTTGTATTGGGTGCCCTGTTACTGGCCCTACAGGAGTCTATCCTCATGATTGTGGACAAGGAGCCAAACCATTACTTTTGACTCCTCAATGCCCCAACATTGCATTTGAAAACGAGAGCCCTCTCCAGCTCCGGCCATTGCTGCTGGCAGATGGGAGCTACAACCAGTTATGGCTAGGATTCCTGCCTATGGAGCTTAAATATGCATCCTTTCCCGCACTTATTTGTGATTGGCTAGTTTTGAAAAAATGCAGCTGAAGTTACACCTGCTTAGCAATGGGTACACTTACATTGATATGTATGTGTGTGTTGAAAGTGCATACTTATGAAACACTGTCATGGCTTAGTGGCTCAGTACTGTGATTATGGTGCACAGTATCCCGTGTTCGAGGCCTGTCATTGCTTTTTATTTCACTACTGGCCAGACTGGCTAGGAGGTGTGGCTATGTTTTACCAACTTTGCTAAACTTTGCCCGACATTGCTCTACGTTGCCCAACATTGCCCAACATTGTGCTGGTTAGCATGGTGCACAGCTACACGCAAACATGTTCTGTTTGCGCTAGTTGGTGCGATGCGCAGCTTTGCGCAATGCTATTGTGCTAGTTAAAGCAGTGCTAAGCAATGAGCAATTATATTGAAGTGTGCTTAGCAATGGTAAACGTTGCTTAGCAGTGCTTCACATTGCTTAAGATACATTAATTATGCATTCATCAATATGCATAACCATTTCACTTTCTTATATACATATAAAATTCGTTCACTACTACATAGACCATTTCATTGCTTTTTACTAAATTTCATTGGTAAATGTCAGGAATTATTTTCATATACAGATTTCCAACAGAAAATAAAAAGGAGAGTGGTGGGACTCGAATCGGGAATACCTCCTCTTAGTGCAAAGGTTCTATCACTATGCTATTGCTATTTTGCTTAATTTGCATATAAGTTTCTTATTATCCTCTTCGATGACTAAACTGCTAACTGTAGCTAAGCAATGGGCAAACCCATGCAAACACACGCAAATACGGGCAGCTATATCGGGAATTATAAAAAAAAAAATCAAGTTTTACATTTTATAATTGTACAGGGGTTTAGAATGTGGGGGAGTGTAGTGTTGGGTATGTACACATTTGAGAGGACTCGCTCATGTCAGTTGACATTTCCCTATTGTGAGACTTGCAGAGGTGTGGAATTTTGGACTACTCGGCAGTGTTCCATGTTAGACTTAGAGTTGAGGCAGCACACCCTCATTAATATGCATGGCATGCTGCCATCTTACTCTTACACTGGTGTTTCCGTGTAAGACTACGTTAGTCTTACATGGAGGATTCGTGAATCCTGGGGCTGGTCTAAGCTGAAAATATTCAGTTGACTAAATTCAACCTCTGTGCTTATAGAAACTTGAAAAATACATTTTAAATTAAGGTTCCTCACAAACTCATGCAAATTATTAATAATTTCTTCTGGGCCGGCTGTTTTAACTGGTACAAAGGTCCATCCTTTGCTTAAAACTCTGATATCGGCTAACCCGAGAACATTGTCCCTTAAATTTGAAATCTTAAAACTAACATCAGTAAAAGTACCTTTATTAAGACTTCCCTCAATGCTAAGGTACCTACAAGTGGAAATAATAGAATGATCTATGAATTAGAAATGCTTACTACAATGAAAAAAACTTCCATAATAAGGCTTCCAAATATCTCTAGGCCTTTTCTGAATTCCCTTGGTGCCCTTATGGTATAAAATACCAGGAAAATAAGATTTCTAGTTTACTTTATATTAAAAAATGAATTTGACAATTCAGGGACTCAACTACCTATATGTGTATATCTGTGAAGCAGTTATGTCAGTGGCATGTTTCAGCATCTGTCTAGGTGGCTGCCTCTTTTTTAGAGATTGGTTCCCATTTTAATGCCTTATTTCGGAACAATTCAACATAAAAAGCAATATACAATGTTATTTGTACCAGGATCATTACAGACTAATTGAAGGGATGTGTTAATGCATACCAGCCTAACCAGTCAGCACTGACACCGCAGAGTACCTTTCAAAAGTATAATATAATAGCACACACTGGGCATATTCACATTTGTTTAACAAATACAGTGAGTGTCTGTAGCTAGCTTCTAAACTATGGCAGAAGGGAGACAGTGCTCAGTCACACATCCTTCCCAAGCTGAGATCAGCAATAATTCATAGGATCATAGGAAGTTACTAGGCTATTGGCTCTGAGGCCCTTACAAGCCTAGCCAAGAATTTAGCCCATATTTGACAAGTCAGTATCCGATGCCCCTGTCCAGCAGGGACACAAGTGGAATCCCAAGGGTGTATTTATTTTTCCCATCCAGTTATCCAGGTTGCACTTAAAGAGGGTTAATGAGGTACTCTGCTTGACGTGGAGAGACAGTCTATTCCACAGAAGAGGAGTCTCTGAAACACAAATCTGTCCCACCAAGTCCTGTTGATGTCACAGACCTGGCTGAGGTTGCAAGTGCGGGTTACTTGAGCAGAGCTTGACTTGTGGATATGCAGCAGTCCCATCAAGGTGGGGTCTGAGATTGCTTTGTATGCCAAACAGAAGTCACCTCTGAGGAGTCTGTATAAGACTGAGTAGAGGGACAGGGCTTTTAGCCTATCTGTATAGGGTAGATGTTTGAGGCCCTGGATTCTTCTGGTAAGGAACTTCTGTGGTCTCTCGAGCTGCTACATGCATTTTTTTGAGGCACAAGCTGAAAGGGGCATTGCTCTCAATAATGGGTCTTATGAGGGATGAATATAGGGATGTTATGACCTCCTTGTCACTAGATAAGATAACCTTCTTAATAAGATGGTCCATGTAGAAAACTTTCCATACACTGTACGCAGTATGATGGTGAAAAGTCAGTTTACTATCAACCTAGGTGCCCAAGTCCCTCATAACTGATTGCATGCTTAGGACCTTTTTATAAATCTGATAATTTGTGAGGATGTCACTCTCCCCAAAGGGGATGATGATGATGATGATGCATTTTTTGTCATTCATTTTGAGGCCATGTTTCTGGCACCAGTCATTTGTTTGGGTGAGACCCTCTTGGAGAATGCCCACATCACTAGAGGAATTTATGACAGTGCCCAGCTTGCAGTCATCTGCAAACTTCATCAGCCATAGCCCACTGGTTTTGGCCTGCACCTCAGAAAAGTATATCCCAAACAACAGAGGCCCGAAGACTGATCCCCAGGATAAACCACTCATTAAGGATCTACTGCTTGAGGTGGCTTCCTCTATTTTGACTTGGTGGGTTTAATCAGTGAACCAGTTTGCTACCCATCTGATACCATTTGGATTGATAACTAGTTGAGAGAGTTTATCTATTATACCCAAGTGGGGAATAGTATCAAAGGCTTTGGCTAGGTCAAGGTAGGTAGCGTGCACCATCTTCCCCATGTCCATGGCTTTTGTGACTGTCTCAAGGAAGTCAACCAAATTTAACAGGCATGGCTTCCCCTTGATGAAAACAAACTGTGTGGGATCGAGTGTTTGGAGGTTGCCAATGTCCTTGTTAATGAGGTGCATGATAATCCACTCCATGGCCTTGCAGATCAGTCTAGTTAGGCTGATGGGTGTATAATTTCCTGATCGGTGGAAGCTCCACTTTTGTGCAAAGGAAAGACAGTGGCTGTCCTCCACTCATCTGGGATGAAGCTGGCATGCAGGCTTTGGTTGAATACGGTGCCTAATGGTGTTGCAAGTTCAATCCTGAGTTCATGTAGGATGCAGCCTTGGATGTTATCGGGTCCCATGGAGACTGTATTTTTTGTCTTTGAGAAGGCAGTGATGACATGCTCTCTAGAGATAAGGGGTGGGGACAGATGCTGAGAATGTCCTGATTTACTGATGGGGGGACAGAGGGGTGATGTTTTCACTGAACTTGTCTGCCAACAGGTTGACTTTATCTATGGCATTTACGTATGTGGTGTCCTTGACCACCAGTTTGAAGCAGATTTGAATGCTTCCTTTGAGACTGCGGACATATGTGAAGAAGGCCTTATGATTGTCTTTAGTAGAGGTGGCCAGTGTGGACTTGAAGTTTGCTTTTAACTTTATCCAGGTCATTAGTGCCACTTTTTCATGCCTTGGCCTTGAAGGCTGTCCTGTTCCATGTCAGTATCTGAACCCATGTCATCAGTGACTCTGCTCTTACACCTCTGTCATTAAATCATCCATTGTCACTAATGCTACTGTTTGATCCTTTGTGACCATGTCATCAAATGAACAGTAATCAAATTAAGGCCATTTATGACATGCCTAGATAATCTGCCATCAGTATGCTATTAGGTTAGTAATAGTGGCTACATTTGATAGAATTGTTCCCTGAAGTAAATCAGTATGAAATCATCAGAATTTATTTTTATATGTAAATCAGGATAAATCATGTAACACCATGAACTTATTTTTTTCAGATTCAGACTTGACTGGTTAAGTGAATTGCTCAGAGTCACACAGTAGACAAATACAAATTACATGAAGTATCAAACAATAATGAACAAATTTTCACTAGAGCTCTACATATTTGTGCATTTACGCTTTAGTTTGTTAGGTTACCCCTGCGGAACAATGTACACTTCTACACTGGAAATGAGGGGGAGAGGCCTCCTATACCAAAAATGTTTACAGTACAGGCATGTACAGAAAATGGCAGGAAAATATGCACAACTGGAAATTCAAGGCATATAATTGGCCAACTACTCCATATACCAACACAAAAATATATAAATTTAGATATAGATATATAGTACGGTAAGAAAGAAAGAGATGTGCAGGACTGAAAATAAAGTGAAAACAGAAATTAGAACAGGGATGAGTATGCAATGAGAAAGGAAAATGTGGTAATGAGTGAAAGCAGAAAATATATAGAAATGTGTATAGGAGAAAACATGGGTAACAATATGAAATGTCATAATCCTCTTTAGCAAGTTCCAGAATATGCAGACTGAATGGCCAAAAAAAAAAAAAGACTTGCATCTACCAAGCCCAATATGTCCATTTCTCTAAATATCCCTTTTCACAGAGGGATGCTGATCTCAGAGGTGGTATAAATACATTTGGGAGAAGTGAGGGTGCAGGGAGGTTTGCACCCCTGCAAAAACAAGTTTAAAGAAGGGTGATACTCGATATTCACTGTTCTGCATTTTTGGTCTTTTTTTCCATGTGTCAGCACTCAGTGTTATGAGTGTTGACATTTCAGTAGGGAACCAAAAACAAGAGATAAGACAGAGAACATGTAAAAGAATAACAGAGGTAGTTACAAATGAGGCATGCAATGTTAATTTTAACATAAATAAATCAATACATAAATAAATAACAGGGTAGGACTAAATGAGAGATGAAATGCTAAGGTATACCCATGATATACAGAGTATATAATGAAAATAATACAGAGGAGTCCTGATACAAGCATGCATTATTATTATTAACATTTTTGAACTTTCCTGTTGAAACCAGTCCAGCTCATTAAGTGACTAAGTTCATAGGTTCATAGGTGTATACTAGGCTAATGGCCCTGGAACCTTTACAAGCCTAGCCCCTAGAAGTGCCCTGGCATTGTACCGCCTGACATTAGTTCCCAGTGCCTCTATCAAGTAGAGCCACTGGAGTGATCCCTGGGGTGAACTTTCTATTTCCCATCCACTCATCAAGCTTATTCTTGGAGAGGGCCAGTGAGGTGCTCTGCTTGACACGTATGCAAAGTCTATTCCAAAGTATGGACAGTCTCTGGGTTATGAACCTGTCCCTCCAGCATGTTTTGTTGATTGTGATAATGAGGCTGAGGTCTCTGGAACATGTGGTGTGAAGGGATTTGGATTTCTTTAGCTGTAGCATTTCTAACAGAGCTGGGTCAGACATGGCTTTGTAAGTCAAGCAGAGATCTTCTCTTAGTAGATGATATGAGACAGAATAGCTGGCGTTTTTTTTTAGTCTGTCCATGTAGGACATGTGTTTAAGGCCTAGGATCCTCTTCATCAGGTACTTTTCTGGCATCTCCAGCAGTTGCAGGTATCTAGTGAGGTACATGCCAAATGGGGCATCATACTCGATGATTGGCCTAATGAGGGAAGAGTAGAGAGCGATGATGACCTCTTTCTTCCTGGATGCAAAACCCTTGGTAATGAGATGTGCCACACAGAAGGATCTTTTGACCACAGTGGCAATGTGGTGGTCGAAGGAGAGGTTGCTGTCAACCTGTGTCCAAAGATCTGTTATAGCGCCTTCAGGGTTCAGTCGGCTTCCATCAATGTGGTAATTAGTGGGAACTGAGTTTTTCCCAAAGGGGATGATGAAGCATTTTTTGGCATTAAGCTTAAGGCCATGGTTTTGAAACCAGTCATTACTCTCAGTGAAGCCTTTCTGTAGGATGTCTGCATCACTTGCGGGGTTAATAATGGCTCCCAGCAGTCATCTCAAACATGGTCAGCCAGAGTCCCTCCATGTTGACCTGGACTTCTGAGAAGTAGATGCCAAACAGGAGATAGATGTTCAACATTTAGATCAGTGTTGCAGTAGTCTAAGCCACATATGTTATATATTTGCCTAGTATATGACCAACAGCCAGCTTTCAAAGCTTTCCATGCACACAAACTGCCACTGGGATGACCAGAGCCATATAAGAGGCAGTTTCAGCGCCAGAATGCTTCAGCACTTTTTTGTCACAAAAGTGCTTCACCTCTGTAATATTTGTGGAACTTATGGTTGGGTAGTGATCCTTTCAAGGCTGGGCAGATAACTAGCCCATCTGAGAAAAACATCCACTGCATTAATTTTCTGAAAGAAATGTGTTTTATGTGAGCATTTTACTTTTATGAAAAGAAACTTGTATTTTTTCCTTGGACTATCATGTTGCAGAAGGGATTTTTGCCTAAATGATATGTTTATGAGAAAACTATGCAAAATCTAGACATTTTAATGAGGCAGTACTGAATGCAGGGCAGGTTATTGTGCTTTAGGGGACCATTTTAGATTTTGAACATTTAGTTTTCTGTCAGGTTTATCAACACACTTAGGCTCTAATATCTGTTTGTGAAATATCCTTCCCAGCTTCTACTTAAAGAAATTTTCAGTCCCTTGCTTTCTTTTTTCCCTAATCTACATGAAGAGGAAGGTTGGTAGGGAATCCTTAGTTGTCCAGACAACTCCATCACTTCCTCACTCTCTTTTGCTTTTGGTTCCTGTGGTGAAGGTCCTCAGGAAGCTTTTATAGACTGACAGATTTGCACGCCCAGTGTGACTGTAGAATTACCCTCGACAAGCAAGAGAGAGACACTCTTGTCAGGCTTGAGAGAAGGAGCAGGTGAAGCTTTACTACTTAGCCACAGTAAGGTACCTGATTTCCAAGCTAATGCTCCTATTGTGGATTAGTTCCTTTAGAAGGAATCTACCAGGAGGAAAAATCAGAAACTTAAAAATGTTTCTTATTCTGTATCTTTAACCATAGGCAGATATTCCTCCTGAAAAATTATTTTTTCTAGCACTGTTAAAAAAATGAGACATTTATTTCACTTGGAACAATATGAGATACCTGTGTTCCACCAAAAACATGACTAGTTACAACTGGATTTTTCTCAACCTCCAGCTGTTCTGCCTGCATTGTCTGACATAGATTATGTTTTCTTTTCAGCTTGCGGCATGCCTGACAGTCATTCTGCTGCCCACAAAATGTCTAACAGGTAATATAAAGTACCTCAGACACACACATTCTTATTTACTAATCCCAAGTCAAATACCACAATTATTTATGTATCTAAACCTCCTACTGCTAAAGCTATTGTCACTGCTAATCCCATGTCCTCTGGAAAGGCTATGAAAGCTTTTGACAGATGTGGAATGAAAACGTTTTCTTCTGGTACTTTAATTTTCAGAATTTTGAACTGCCAGGCTCATAGGTTAAAAAATGTCCTGTCTCCTTTTGAGAATATGAGAAAGTTTACCATTAACCTTCCTATTTCTGAGGTTAACATTTCATTAAATTTCTTAATTGTGCCTTCTTCTTGGGTAACCAAACACTCATTAAAGTGATCTTATGGTGTCGCTCATGTTTTTTTTTTTTTCCAGAGCTGCAGATACTGGTTCAGTTGTGAAAAAAATGGTTGCAATCTCAAAATTTACCAGGAGATGTTAAGGCTGTGATTTTGAATTCTCCTCTGGACAAAGAAGTGTTATTTGGTCCCTCGGTTGATGAGGTCCTTAAAAAGATGGATGAGAAAGAGAGAATGATTATTTTATTTATTTATTTATTTAATTTTATTTTTATTTTACATTTGTTGACCGGGCTAGTCTGACTGGATATATGTCCATTTTCAGTAGAGGCCCTAGGAGAAATGCTTCAAGAAAAAATATTATACAGAGTTGAAAACAGTGAAAAATACAATTACATAAGTATGTAGCTAATTAGCATGTGTTTTAGCAGCAGTTATAAGGTTACACATAGGAAGACATTTTGTTATTATACAATTGCATAACAAGAAAAAAAAAACATTTTATGCACATGAATTTACGCAGCACAGTAAGGAGGTAAAACAATTTGCTCCAACAAAGTTAGTAAAGGAGAGTTCTTTGAGTTACCCAGGTTTTTCAGCCCTCCTTTTTAAAGTTCAGGAAAACACTCCTTTTTCAACATCTCTCGCAAGCCAAATTTTAAACAGCAGTGGCATGAATATTCAAAAAGTAGGAGGAGGCTCCCAGAAACAAGGACTGTCTAAAATGTCTGAATGACTATTTGCCTTCCACATGTATCCCCACTTATACTGGAAGTCCTACAAAGGTTTTACTTGGTCTAGGCCTCTACATTTCACTGTGGCATCAAATTATCTCAGACAAATGACGTCTGAGGCTTTTCCAACAGGAGTAGAGATGGTACAGGGAGTCCCTCCTTATTTTTCAAGGAATCTCCTTCACCCTATAATCCATATGTCCCTGTTTCTTTTTCTTCCTATTATAGAGCAAATGTTGACTCATTGGGTAATAGAACTTAAGCCCTCAGCTCAGATGGGCAAAGGCTTCTATTCAAGGATTCTTTTTGGTGCAAAAGAAAGTGGGAACTTGGAGACCAGTCCTGGATCTCCTTTCTCAAAACAGTTTGTCAAGATTCCAAAATTCAAAATGTCATCCCTTGGATACTTTTCTCATACCCACTTGTTGCTTCATAGTAACTCTGGAATTAAAAATGCTTATCATTACATTACAGTTTGCAAGGAATCCAAACTTTTTTTAAGTTTTTCTGTGACTGGCTCACATTATATGTACTGTGTCTTACCCTTTGGTCTATCCAGTAATTGTTTACTGTAGGTTTTAAGGCAACCACCTCTTTCCATATTTGGACAGTTGTCTTTTATCAGTAGACATTTTTTTTCCAATCATTAAGTCTCCCTGATATGGGTCATGGAACTCCTGTTAAGTCCAAGGTTTCAGTTGAACTTGCAGAAATTGTCATTCATATGTTCTAACTCACTAGTTTTTTGGGATGTATTTTTAATATCATCCTTGGAAAGAATGTTTCTTCCTTTGTACAAGGTACAACAGTATAAAGAAATCTTCCAGGACTTTTTAGCCAACCACAGGCTTCTGCAAGGGAATTTCTCGGGTTCTGGGTTTCTTAGTTTCTATGATTGTCATGATTCCTTTTGTCAGAGTTTACATGAGGAGAATAGAATGGTATTTCAAATCAATCTAGACTTAACATCAATACCTATTATCCTTTCAGATTCCAGTTCTAGACTTTGTCAAAACTGTCCAGGTGGATCAGTTATCTTTCAATCCATGTTTACCCTTCTCCTTTCAGCCACCCTCTTGGATAGTGATAACAAATGCCTCAGACTTTGTTCAGGGAAAAGTTTCAAAAGGGGAAAAGTGCAAGTTTTGTGGCACTCCAGTGACAGACAAAAACAGACAGTATATGTCAGATTGATGCTGGAAGGGATGGATGCCTTGAAGGCTTTAAATCATCTTTGGTCCCCATGACCTCTGCAGAGTTTCAGAGGCAATACCCATGATGTGTCACATAAACAATAAACAAGATACCAAATCTTAACTCCTTTGCAGAACATGACAAACCCTCATGAATTGAAATTACAACCAGTGATCTTCCAGGAACTAATCAAACTATGGGAACACCACATGTATATCTGTTTGTATATTTCAAAAATGGACAGTTAAAGAAATTCTGCTTTAGAATTCCTTGCAAACAGGACTAGAGGACAGATGCCTTTTCATTCTATAGGACAGAAATTTTTCTGTATGCTTTTCTAACCTTTCTACTCTTACACAGGTGACTGAGGAAGCAGTGTTTTTCACTTCTTTTGGAATTCGCTGAGGGCAGTTATGGCAAGCATCCATATCCACTGGATTAATTCATACATTAAAAGGGTTTTTTGATACATTACAATTTAAAAACTTTTCATTTGACTGCCTGGATGATAGAGTTTTGACACCTCTGAGACACTTTTCAGAGGATGTGCAGCAGGTATTAAATGAGGTAAAAATGCTATTAGAAAATTATATATGTACAAATGGAAACATGTTTTTAACTTGCACCATTCTAAGAACCAAGACCCTTTTAAGGCCCAGTTGCCTCTAGTTCTAGACTATTTGAGTCATTGTCCTCTAGCCATTGTTATTCTTATATCAAGATTTATCTTTCAGCTACCTCTGCTTGTCTTCCCTTAGATCCCACCTTTCTACCTGTCCTCAATGAAGATGTTTTTTCAAAGTGCTTTTAAATATGGATCTACAAAGGAAACAGTTTGCGCCTTCTTGGGATTTTAACTGTGTGCTTGAGAAAGTGATATGTCTTCCATCTGAATCATCTAATCAGTCTATGTTGTGGTTCTTAACATGGATAACTATTTCTCATTGCTTTGACTTCTACTAGAAGAGCATCTGCACTATAAGCTTTTATGGTGAGCCAGCCCAACCTCATTTACAATAAGGACAGTGTTTCCTTGAGAAATTATCCTTTTCTATGTAGAGAGTAGTTTCAGTTTAATTAAGACTATTAATCTCCCCATGTTCTTCCAGAACTTATAAACAAGGGTGAAAGAATCTTTCATACTCTGGATGTCCACAGGTAGCTCAGATACTACATGGACAGAAGTAAACCTTTTTAGAAAAGTCAATCAGGTGTCCAACTCATATGAAGGTAGAAAAATAGACAATCTGTGTCAAAGCAGACTATTTCAAGATGGTTGTTGCTTGCTATTTCTTTCCACAATTACCCACTTCCAGGCAGGGTTGTGGTCCATTCAAGGAAGGCTTTGGCTTCATCTGTTCCTCTTTGGAAAGGGGGACACTGGAAGTATTCTAAAGGTAGCAACTGGTACTCTGGACATATATTCACAAAGCATTGCAAGCTGGATTATTTGTCCAGGTCCAGTACAGTATTGCTAGTATAATTCTCCAAGGGTTCCTGGACTTTTATAGGTTCATAAGTTGTTACTAGTCCAATAGGCTGTGGGCCCTTATAAGCCTAGCCAAGTTCAACCCTTGTTCCATTATGGTTCTAGAGATATGGTCTATGTTATAAGCAGAACTAAATCAGCATCAACTGCTCTTATCCAACAGGGTCACAGGTAAAACCCCTGGGGTGAATTTACGGTTTCCCATCCAATCGTCCAAGTTACTCTTAAAAAAGGGTTAACAAGGGTTAACAAGGGGCTCTGTTTAACCTGTATTGGAGGTTTATTCCAGAGGAGAGGCAGCATCTGGGAGACATATCTGTCTCTCCAGCAAGTCCTGTTGATGCCATAAACTAGGTTATGGTCCCTAGAGTGAGTGAATCGTGCACCATTTGACTTATGAGTGTGCAGCATTTCCATTAAGGCAGGATCAGAAGTTGCTCTGTATGCAAGGCGTAGGTCACCTCTGAGTAGTCTATATGATACAGAGTATAATGACAGTGATTTAAGTCTGCCCACGTAAGACATGTATTGAAGAATTAGGGCGGCACAGTGGTGCAGCGGTTAACATTGTCGCCTCACAGCAAGAGGTTCTCTGGTTCGATTCTCGGCTGGGGTGCCTTCTGTGTGGAGTTTGCATGTTCTCCCTGTGTTCGCGTGGGTTTCCTCCAGGTACTCCGGTTTCCTCCCACATTCCAAAGACATGCATCTGGAGCATTTCTCCCCGGGCCTCCACTGAAAACAGGGTCTGTGGAACCTAGTCAGACATTCCCGGTCAACAAATGTTAAATAAAAAAGACCCTGAATTTTCTTTGTAAGGAACCTTTGAGGTCTCTCCAGTTGCTGCAGATGCCTGTTTAGGTACATACCAAAGGGAGCATTGTTGTCTATTATTGGCCTGATGATGGAAGAGAACAAGGGGATTATAACATCTTCTGTTCTGGAAGCTCTGCCCTTGCTTATGAGGTGAGCAACATAGAAGTCCTTCCTTAACACCATGGAGACATGGTGATCAAAAGTAAGGTTGCTGTCAACCTGTGTGCCCAAATCTCTCACCACTGATTTAGAGCTTAGGGTATTGCCATTAATATGACATCACCTTTTCCAAAGGGAATGATAATGCATTTTTTGCATTGTTTAAGACAATGAGTTTGGCACTAATCACTCGTTTGCGCAAGTCCTTCTTGTAGAATGTTGACATCATTTGTGGACTCAATGATGGCTCCCAGTTTTCAGTCATCAGCAAACTTTGTCAGTCACAGACCTTTGTTTTTGCCTGTACTTCTGAGAAGTTGATTCCAAACAACAGTGACCCCAGCACTGATCCCTGTGGAACACCACTGGTAACAGGTCTGCTGGTGGAGGTGGAGCCCCCTATTTTGACTGCATGTGTTCTGTAGGTGAGCCAGTTTGCAACCCACCTGACATTATACAGGTTGACCCCTAACTGGGTGAGTTTTTTAATGATGCCTAAGTGAGTTATTGCTTCAAAAGCCTTGGACAAGTCTAGGTAGACTATATAGGTTCATAGGGTCATAGGTAGGTACTAGGCTATTGGCCCTGGGGCCTATACAAGCCCAGCCAAAAAGGTACCCTGGCTTTTGCCACCCAAGAAAATTATTTTCCTGTGTCACTGTCGAACAGAGCCACAGAGGTGATCCCCGGGGTGAATTTCCTATTTCCCTTCCAATCATCAAGATTTTTCTGATGAGTGCTAATGAGGAGCTTTGTTTGATATAGATAGGTAGTTTATTCCAGAGTATGGGAAGTCTCTGGAACAGGAATCTATCCCTCCGGCATGTTCTATTTATTGTGGTGACAAGGTTTAGGTCCCTAGAGCATGTAGCTTGGAGGGATTGGGATTTCTTTAAGTGCAGAATGTCCAACAGCTCTGGGTTTGAGATAGCTTTGTATGTTAGGCAGAGATCACCTCTGAGTAGGCGATATGTGATGGAGTAAAGCTGGAGTTTTTTGAGACGGTCTGCGTAGGGCATCTGTTTGAGGCCAGTAATCCTCTTTGTGAGGTATTTCTGTGGCTTTTCCAGTTGTTGTAGATGTCTTGTGAGGTACATACCAAAAGGGGCATTGTACTCTATAATGGGTCTAATGAGTGATGAGTAGAGGGGAACAATGACCTCTTTTTTTCTGGATGAGAAACCTTTTGTGATGAGGTGTGCCACATAAAAGGATTTTCTGACTACTGTGGTGATGTGATTATCAAAGGAGAGACTACTCTCCACCTGTGTCCCAAGGTCTCTTATCACACTTTCGGTGTTAAGTATACTATGCCTATGTTGTAGTTCATGAGTACAGAGTTTTCACCGAAGGGGATGACAATGCACTTTTTGGCATTGAGCTTGAGGCCATGGCTTTGACACCAGGCATCTGTCTCAGTGAGGCCCTTTTGTAGGGATGTCCACATCGTTAGGAGTTTCAATTATGGCTCCTAGTTTGCAGTCATCTGTGAACTTCATTAGCCAAAGACCTTCTGTGTTAGCCTGTACTTCAGAGAAGTAGATACCAAACAGGGGAGGATCCAGGACTGAACCCTGTGGTACTCCACTTGTCACTGGTCTGAAGTCGGATTTGGAGTCTGCTACTTTCACAGTGTGGGTTTTGTCAGTGAGCCAGTTGGCAACCCATCTTATGACATAGGGATTTATACCTAGTTTAGTGAGTTTATCTATAATTCCAGAGTGGGGGATGGTGTTGAGAGCCTTGGCAAGATCTAGATAGTTTGTGTGAACCACCTTACCCTTGTCTATGGCTTTGGTGACTGCTTCAAAGATGTCTACCAAGTTTAGGAGACATGATCTGCCTTTTACAAACCCAAACTGGGTGGAATCCAGAGTTTGGAGATTACCAATGTCTTTGTTTATAAGTTCCATGATGATACGTTCCATGGCCTTGCAAACCAGGCTCATCAGGCTAATGGGGCGGTAGTTCCCATGGTCCGTGGTGGCTCCCCCCTTGTGGAGTGGAATAACCGTTGCTGTGCACCATTCAGCAGGCACAAAGCCTGAGGTGAGGCTATTATTGAACATGGTACTTAGGTTGGGGTGCCAGTTCGTTCTGTAGTTCGTGTAGAAGGCAGCCTGGAATGTTGTCTGGTCCCATGGATGCTGTGTTCTTGGCTTTGGAGAGTGTGTTTTTTTACCTGAGCAGCCGTGATTACAGGAACTTTGCATTCTTCCAGTATAGAGATGGGCTCTTTAGGGGGTGAGAGGGGGGTAAAGTTAGCACTGAACCTATCTGCCAGGATGTTGGCAATATCAGTTGTGTCTGTATATTTAGTGCCATTGTGCTGTAACTCAGAGCAGATCGGAGTGTTGCCATTGAGATTCTTGACATAGCTATAGAATGCTTTGTGGTTGTCTTTAGAATCAGTGGTGATTTTGATTTCATAACTAGCTTTGGAGGATTTTATCAGGGATCGCAGCTTCTTACTGAGGCTGACCAGGGAGCTCCTCCACTTGTGGGATTTTACTCTCTTTTGCAAGAGTTTCTTCCTTCTGTTGTAGAGTTTGTTTATGGCAGGGGACCACCAGATTGGCTTCCTTTTTTTGGAGGATAGCATCTTGGTTCTGTTTGGGATAGCATGATCTATGCACTCATGTAAGTGCTTATAAAGTGCAATTGTATAGGATTCAGTAGTCGTAACTGTATTGTCCATCTGCATGGGTGTCATGAAGTTCACCACTTCTGTCTTAAGAAGCATGAAGTTAGCTTTGGAGAAATATTTTACCATGGTTTCCTTAATGGGGGGGTGGAGGCAGGATGTGGATATCTAGGGTAATTAGCTTATGGTCTGATCGGACCAATGAGGCGTTGACTTCAGGTGTGGAACACCGGTCACTCATATTGGTAATGACTAGATCTAGCATATTGTTGACCCTGTTGGGGGTGTGGATAAGTTGATCCAGGGCATTGGAGTTTATGAATTACAGAAAGCATTGAGCCAAGGAGTTGGTACATGAGTAGTTTTCCCAGTTAATGGTGGGGTAGTTGAATTCACCCATTATTAGGGTGTTTGGTTGAACCCTAATATTTTCCAGTACATCAAGAAAAGAGGTGTGGGAATCCTGGGGCATGGTGGGTGATCTGTAGCAAGCTACAATTTGGATTGCAGTTTTGCCCAGAGTTAGTTGCCCTTGAATAACCCTGGCTGCATTATGCTGAGCAACTAGCCTGGAGGTGTGGATATCCTTAATGAATATGGACACACCTCCGCCTTTGGTGTTTCGGTCCAGGTTACATGGCCGAAAAGTGTGGTATGAGTTATAGCCTGGTAGTGCAGGGGTGCTCTCTGGAGCCCTGAACCAGGTCTCAGTCACTGCATAGGTATAGATGTTCTCCATTTTAAGGAGTGCCTTGAGTGAGTCCATTTTGAGATTTAGACTTCTAGCATTGAGTAGCATCACCCTCAGTTTTTGCTTGCCTGTTCCTGTTATGGTGTTGAATTTGTCATTTGAACCTTGCCTAAAAAAGGCACTATAGGGGCGGCAAGAACCTTAGCCAGTATCCGGAATCCCAGGGGTGACAGGTGCAGGCCATCTCTGGCAAAGCATCATGGTCTGTTGACCATGTCATCCCAGGCAGACAGATACTGGATCCCTTTAGAATGGCACCAGAAGCTTAGCTAATTGTTGAAGTCAATGTTCAAAGCTCCTGCACAGATTTGCCTTTGTCTAGGGCTTTGGTGACAGTCTCAAAGAAGTCCACCAGGTTCAACAGGCAGAATCTCCCTTTAACAAAACCAAACTCGGCAAGGTCAAGTGTTTGAAGGGATCCTATATCCTTGTTGATAAGGTCCATGTTGATTCTGTCCAGGGCATTGCAGATGTCTGGTTAGGCTAACGCGTCTATAGTTTCCAGGGTTGGTGGATGCACCCCCCTCCCCATGCAAAGGGATGATGGTAGCTGTTTTCCATTCAGCGTGGACAAATCCATTGCTTAGGTTGTGGTTGAAAAGAGTACCCAATGATATTGTTAACTCCTGATCTGAAGTAGTTAACTTCATTTGATCAGTAACCTGTGGGTATCGGATCCAATTTGGATCCGAGCCGGCAGGTTTCCTAGCCAAAGATCTGAGCTCCAAGCTCCTCCCCCCTAACCATAATGCCCTGCCACCTCCCTCTAACCCCCAGATCTCATTTGCCGTGGCTATTTTAAGCATCCTAGAATGAGCTCCAACAGCGTGAGTACTGTAAGTTAAGGGTTTTTCTCTATTTTCTGTCAGAAAATTGCCTTTTTTCTTGTGTGTGTGTTCCCCTTACACCCTTAGTTGTTTTGGGTAGTTTTAGACTTCTCTGTGTAGTTAAAAAGTTATTTCCTCCCCCCTTTTTCTGTGTGTGAAGGCATGTGCGAGTGGGCCGGTTCTTCTTCTTCTTTAATATGTCTGAAGGCCCAAAACCTATTTTTTCGAAATGATCTGAGTGTGGCCATAAGCTGTCCCCGGCGGATGGCCACACTCGGTGCGTTATTTGCCTGGGTGTTGATCACCTTTCTTCGGGCTGCACTATTTGTGCAGCATTCAACCCCAGGACTTTGAGGGATAGGAGGACGAAGTTAGTCCTAGCGGACCTCTTGCCCCCTGATTCAGCTTCGTCTTCCTCCCCCTCTGTGGCGCCAGCCGTGGCTGCTCCACCTTCCGCCTTTGATCCCCTGGCCGGGACTCAACCTCCCTTTTGGCCCAGAAGGATAGGGATGGCAGAAAGAAGGATAGGAGGTAGCAGGAGAAAGGGAGGCACTGTAGCCAGAAGAGGCGGTCCGAATCATCTCCTTCAGCCCCGCCGTCTAAAAAGCTTGCTTCTCCCCTCAAGGTTCCCGGGTCTTCCCCCTCCCGGCTTCGTTCTCCATGTTTCTCCCGGGAGCTGGAAGAGGAGACCCAGTCACCTTCGAGGTCATCTAGGTGGCCTTCCCAGCCGGACTTGGTGTCCTCATCTAGATCGAACAGGAGTCTGTCTGCAGAGATGGACTGGATGATGCATCAATTTCTTCAGGCCCAGATGCAGATGGGAGTGCTCTTGCCTCTCCCTTTCTGGGGGGAGCTCGACCCCCCCTTTTTTGCCCCCATTGCTCCATCTCCAACCTGCTAGTGGGTTTTGGAGCAGTCAGATCTGACTAGCTTCGGAGCCAGGGTGGTGTTGGCACCGGCAGTGTTTCCTACTTCGGTGTCGACTATACCCTCGAGTCTGTCAGATCCTTTTTCAGATCCAAGCTCTCGGGGCCGTGAGTCGGGCGTCGGATCTGGAGGAGTTAGTAGGCCTTTGGCTCCATTGAGGTTGGAGTGCACTACTCTTTCGAATCTGATCGGATCGTCTCCGGCTCCGATCCGCACGCCGGATCTGAGGGGACTGCTTTCGGATCCTAGGGAGAGCAGTTCACCCTCTGCATTCGACGTTGTGGAGAGGGTCCTTTCAAGGGATTCGAGGCCCCAGGCTCTTGCTATGGATCCACCCACCATTCCCTCAGATGGGCCTTTCTTCCATCATCCGGCCCCAGGGACAGCCTGCGCCTACGTCCGAGATGGTTCCTGTAGAGGAACACGACATTGTGGGTGAGGCCTCTTTGGACAGCCCCCCCGAGGAGGTCCCTCACAAACGTAAGTGCAAGAGGAGGCACTTGGTCTCACCCGAGTTCCTCACAGAAGACACGGACTTAGAGGAAGGAGAAGGCTCCCCAAGGTCACCCCCGAAGACGTCTCCTTTGGAGACATTATGGAAATGTTGCGCATTAGAGGGGGGTGGTCTGCCCAAAAACCTTCCTCTGATGAGTCTGTGTTTCTGGAGGCATTTGATGCAGGCCCAACTATCTCTTGCATGTCCCCTCCTGCCGACCCCTGGTGGACCTCATAACTAACAGGGCATGGAAAGAGCTGGACACTGTTGAGCCAATACCCAAGAGAATGGACAGGATCCTCAGCCCCCCAATGGACAGGACAGTTTGGACAAGGGTGCCCCAGTGGATGCCATGGTGGTGGCGGCCACCACTAAAAAGGAATTAGCACAGGAGAGTTCCTCGGTACATCCTCCAGACAATGAGTCTCGGATGATGAACCACCTTGGGAAGTGGATGTTTGCTTCAGTGACCTTCTCGGTAAGGTCACTGAGCTATATGGCACATGTAATTCGGCTCCAGAGGGACCTAATCAAAGAGTATGCTGGATCACCTCCAGAGTCCATGTCGGCCGAGGACGAATGCACCTTCTCGGCTCGGATGGCCATTCTTCAGTCGATTACTAACACATCTATGCGGCTTCTCTCCCATGCCACGGAGGGAGCGGCTAGAGCCAGTGGAACAGGCATTGTCTTACGTCGACAGGCCTGGCTCCATCTCTGCAACTTTGTGGAACCCTTCAAGGCATCCTTCGCGAATGCCCCCTTTGACGGTTCTATGCTTTTTGGCAAAACCATCAGCGACACGCTTCTCCAGAGCGAGAAAGCCAGGAAGACGTTGTCTGCCGTCGAGATCCACTTCTCAGCTCCTCAGAGGTCCTTCTCCAGGAACCAAAGAGGATAAAAGAAGATGTGGTTCCGGAAAGTTCAACAATCCCGTTTCACTCTGGATCCTTCATCCTCCAGAGGCATAGGAGGACAAGGTGGACGCCAGCCCAGAGGCAGAGGGGGGCCGAAGAATTTTGGGTCTAGGGAACCTTTTTCTGATCGACGTGCAGCAGCCCTGAGGGGCTGCCCAACTGCTCCTCTCTGGAGGCAGTCGGGGGACGCTTCTTGGAGCACCTAGCATATTGGGAGTCCATCACGACAGATCACTGGGTGCTCTGAATCATATCCAGACGCTATTCTATTCCATTCCTAACATCCCCTCCTCGGTCGGGGAGCCTCCCTGATGTTCCACCCAATCAGATTGAGGTAGCAGCCTTCGAAATAAGAGAGCTGCTAAGAAAAAGAGCCATCCAGCACATCCCCCTCGGGCAATCCAGATCAGGCTTTTACCCCAGGTTCTTTTTGGTGCCAAAAAAGACAGGGGAATTATGGCCGATTCTCGACCTGTCCACACTGAACCTGTCAGTCACCAAGGAAAAGTTCCGGATGGTCACTATTCAATCCATTCTCCCACTTTTACAGGAGAATGACTGGATGTGCTCGATAGACCTCAAGGATGCGTACTACCACATTCTAATGGACAGGCGATCCAGGAGGTTTCTCCACTTCCGGATGGGAGCCAGTCATTATCAATTCAGGTTTCTACCCTTCGGTCTCATCACAGCCCCCAGGGTGTTCCCCAAGGTCATGGCAGTTGTAGGGGCCCACCTGAGGCTTCTGGGAATACAGGTCTTTCCTTACCTGGATGACTGGCTCCTAACCGCCCCCACCAAGCATCTACTATGTTCAGGCAGGGACTACTTCTTATATCTAGCCGGACATCTAGGCATCACAATCAACCACAAAAAAATCCTCCCTTCAGCCTACTCAGATCTTGGATTTCATAGGGGCCAGGATAGACACTATGCATTCCAAAGTTTTTCTGACGGCAGACAGACTCCGCAATCTAAAACTTCACATTTTGGCCCTTCTACAATCATCAGCCCCCCCCAGCAGAATTAGTCCTGAGGGCCTTGGGGTCCATGGCATCGGCCATCAATCTGTCACCTATCGCACGTCTGAAGATGAGAAACCTTCAATGGACCTTGCAGGTCCAGTGGTCCATCCTACGTCACCCCCTGTCTATACCTAATTCCCTCAGCAGGGTTTGTAGGGAATCTCTACTTTGGTGGCTCCATTCCAGGGACCTCCGGGAAGGGTGCCCCTTCTCCATGTCCCCACCCTAAGTCACAGTGACCATAGACGCATCTCTGCTCGGGTGGGGGGGCATTGCATGGGCAGATCCGTCCAAGGCACGTGGACTCACACAGAGAACGCTTTGGATATCAATGTACTGGAGATTAGGGCGGTGCTTCTAGCGTTGCAGGCTCTCCATTCCCTTCTTCCTCCAGGGACTATTGCAATTCAAACAGACAACATGTCAGTAGTCTGGTACATCAACAAACAGGGGGGAACCAGATCTTACCCACTTTGCCGAGAGGCCATGAGAGTGTGGGAATGGGCGATATCCACCAACCGCTTTCTCATAGCAACGCACATACAGGGTCGGTCAAACATTCTAGCAGACAGTTTGAGTCGAACTATCCTCTCACCTTACGAGTGGTCTCTGAACCCAGTAGTAGCGGAACAAATCTTCCTCAGATGGGGTCAACCTTGCTGTGATCTGTTCGTGTCGCCTTCAAACACAAAGTGCAGCAAGTTCTTCGCTCTAATTCCCCCACCAGGGGAAGTCCCCAGAGACACTCTGGTTCATGCTTGGCCATCCGGTCTTCTTTATGCTTATCCTCCTCTTCCATTGATGACAAAATTCTTGCAGAAAGCTCGTCGGTTGGGGAGCAGAGTCATCCTCATAGCCCCATTCTGGCCTCGTCAAACCTGGTTCCCATGCCTACGGTCTCATCTAGTACATCCTCCCTGGATTTTAGATCCCTTTCCGGATCTCATTTCTCATCCCTTGAGATTGAAGACCCCTGACCTGGACAACCTCAAGCTCTCGGCTTGGTTGATCCAGTTCCATTAATGGCCAGGACTCCCGGTATCTCATCCTCAGTTAAGGCCATTCTGGTGGCCACTCATAAGCCTTCTATCAGGAGAATCTACAAGAGTAAATGGAAGCGTTTCTCTATCTGGGCGGAGCATAGGAATTTGGATCCCTTTACGGATCCTATCCCAGCAGTCCTTGACTTTCTATCCCATATTTTTCATCAAGGGGCTAGCTCTTCTACTGTTAAAGTTCAATTGGCAGCTATTTCCTACTTCCATGTTGGAAACGGTTTTGGGTCCCTAGCTTCCTCTAAGATTTGCAAGACATTCCTGAAAGGAACTTTCCTGTTAAGATCCCCTGTTAAAGATGCAGTTCCTCCATGGGATTTAACCCTGGTTCTCCAGGCTGTGACTGATCCCCCCTTTGAGCCTGCAGCTTCAGTTGACAAAGTATGTATCTTGGAAAACTGCCTTCCTGATTGCCATTACCTCAGCTAGGAGGATATCGGAGCTTCACGCTCTTTGCAGTAAGCTCCCATACATCGTCTTTCATAAAGACAGGGCTTCCCTCAGGACTAATCCCTCCTTTCTGCCTAAAGTGGCTTCAGAAGTCAACATCAACCAATCCATCAATCTACCTGTCTTCTTTCCTAATTATCAGAACAAAGGAGAGTATAGACCTCATTGTCTGGATGTACATATACAGTTGCGTTTTTACTTAAACAGAACAGCTGAATTTTGAAAATCAGATCAACTTTTTGTTTCATTTGCTAAGTCCTGTCTGGGTAAGCCTGTAACTAAGGTAACCTTAGCTAGATGGATTTCCCAATGCATCCTTCTCGCATACAGAAGCTCTGGTCGACCTGAGCCCTCGAGGGTTCGAGCTCATTCTACCCATTCTGTGGGTACTTCTGCCTTTTGGTCGAGGGTGTCTTTGGACGACATTTGTGCAGCAGCTACTTGGGCTTCATCTCATACCTTTATTACACATTATAAATTGGATTTAATATCCAAAGGACATGCATCTTTTGTCTCTGCAGTGCTCCGGAATATCCTTCCACGAGGACCTCCCAAGTTGTGGAAGCTGGGGACAACGTCCCACAGGTTGCTGATCAAATGAAGTTAACTACTTCAGATAAAGAAGTTATGTACTCACCATAACGTTCCATCTGAGTAGGTAACTTCATTTGTCTGCAACCAACCCTCCCTCCATCCCCCGGACCTTTAGTTCATTCTGGAAGGATCAGGATTTGTCACTTTCCAGATGACATCAAGTGGAACATTCAAGTAGTTTCCTTGTGTTATAGTAATGTTCTATGATACTATGGCAAACTCGATCTGAGGGTTAGAGGGAGGTGGCAGGGCATTATGGGTAGGGGAGAGGAACTTGGAGCTCAGATCTTTGGCTAGGAAAGCTGCCGGCTCAGATCCGAATCAGATCCGATACCCATAGGTTGCAGACAAATGAAGATACCTACTCAGGTGGAATGTTATGGTGAGTGCATAACTTCTTTTTTTAAACAATTAAGTGCACAGCCTAGGTTATCAGGTCCTACCGAGGTTGTGTTTTTGGCCTTGGAGAAAGAGGTTGAGACCTGCTCTTTAGAGATGCTAGGTGGAGAATAGGTGGTAGGAATGTCTTAGGGTACATGTGGCTGGGACAGGGGAGAGAAGTTTTCTCTCAACCTGTCCACTAGCAGGTTGGCTATTTCCACTGGTTCAGTACATGTGGTACCATTCAGTTCATCACAAATCTGGGCTTTTCCTTTTAAGTTTTGGATGTAGCTAAAAAATGCTTTATGGTTCTCTTTAGCTAGGAATGCCAATCTAGATTCATAGTTAGTTTTAGAGGCCTTTACAAGATGTCTTATTTGCTTGTTCAAGCTGAGAAGGGTGTGATTCCATTTCTGAGATCGTTCCTTCTTGCTCTTAGACAGTAATTCCTTTATTGTATTATATAACCTGTTTATGGCAGATATCCACCAGGCAGGCTTGATTTTTTTGAGGATCTTGCTTTGGTCCTATCAGGAATGTCTGAGTCAATACAATTGTATAGATGTTTGTACAATGCATTGGTGTATATTCCAGTATAGGTGGTGTCCTTGCCATCAGTGGGGACAGGAGCTTTGATGTTATTGTTACTTCAAAAGAGACTGATTTATGATCAGACTTCACCAGGGAGGACTGCACACATGTAATGGTGCCCCATTCTTTCATGTTGGTGAGTATCAAGTCTAGAGTGTTTGGACCCCTTGTGAGGGTGCCAACTATCTGCTTCAAGCCAATTGAGTTAACAAAGTCCAAGAACCTTTGGGCAAGTGTGTTTGTACACATATAATTTACCCAAACCGCGGACATGTAGTGAAAGTCACCCATAGCAAGGGTGTTCGGCTGTATTTTGAGCAACTCAAGTAGATCCAAGTAGGCAGTGTAGATATTATGGCTCATGGAGGGGAATCTATAGCTGGTGATAACTTGCAGTGGGATCTTTCCTAAAGTTATTTGCACATTGAGTAACTCTAGGGAATCATTCTGTTTAACCAGTCTGGAGGTATATTTATCGTTGATGAATATTGATACTCCTCCTTTAGTTTTCATGTGTTCATTTTGTGGTCTGAGTGTGTGGAAGGCATTATATCCCAGTATGGCCAGGATGCTGTCCACACTCTTGAACCAGGTCTCTGTGACTGCACAGATGTCATAGGTTCATAGGTTCATAGGTTGGTACTAGGCTATCAGCCCTAGGGCCTATTAAAGCCTAGCCATAACAATTCCCTGGCTATTTCTTCCCACATTATTTACTTTCCTGGACCTCTGTCTAGCAGAGCTACTGACGTGATCCCTGGGGTGAATTTCCTTTCTCCCCTCTAAATGTCAAGGTTCCTCTTGAAGAGGCCAACGAGGCACTCTGCTTGACATGTATGGGCAATCTATTCCAGAGTCTGGGGAGTCTCTGGGTCAGGAACCTATCCCTCCAGCATGTTTTGTTTATTGTGATGACAAGGTTTAGATCCTTCTTCTCTAAAGCAAACTTCACACTACTCAAGACTGGTGTGGTATCCTTCAAGGCCCCTGAGCCAGAGGAAACCACAACCCAAGCTGCGGAAGCCCTTACAAATGCCTTCTATGAACACCTCCAGGACTGCATGGATCAGGCAATCCCAAATAAAACCAAGACTCTTTCCACAAAGGGCAAACGTCCAGTCTGGTGGACCCCAGCCATTAACAAACTTTACAATAAGAGGAGAAAGCTATTACATGATAGAACAAAATCCATAAAAGGGAAGTCACCCCTGATCATTATTAGTAAAAAAATACGAGCACTCATAAAATCAACTAAGGCCAATTTTGAGAGAAAAATTGCCATGTTAATCTGACCATATATCTCATTTCTCTCTACTTTCACTGGCTTATGTGAGTAATCACAAAACCATCACCTTTGAAATCCTACCCCTTCAATTATTTAAATTTATTGGCCATCCTACAGTATTTCATAGCACCAAAATACAAAAGTAACCACCCCTTTCAGTCCATCTTACTGTTTTAAAAATAGTAACTCTCCACTAAACCTTAACTTTTTAAACAGGTAAAACTCAAGTTACCTACTTTCATATCTAACTTCTCTAGTGCACACTGCAGAGTGCATTCTTTTCAATCTTACCTTTAAGCATCCCTGTTACTAGCACTTTCTCTAATACCTAAAACGATCATCTCTACTTGACTCCAAGTAGACTTTTCTCTATCTGTTAAACCTAGCACTTGCTCCTACAGTACTTATTACCTTGATACGGCACTCTTATAGATAGCACCCCAAAAGGCAAAACCCCAATTCTCGGTCACCCACGCCCCGGAATCTCTTTTAAAGTTTTTTGTCTAGTCCTTCTAGCATGTCGAGGGATCAGTTGCTAGTGTCCTCTCCTGCTCAGCTGGTGAACCTGGGAATATTGAGGCAATGTTACAATTGCCTCATGTACACAGACAACCCTCTCCTCCTCCCACAAAACACAAATACATGCGAGAGATGCAACTATACGGCCAAACTGGAGGCTGAGCTCTCTCAACATAGGACTGGCAAGACCAGTCAGGAGGAGAAGGTTACCACACACACTATAGACCCAGTCTCACATAGTACCATCACAACCTCAAATCATACACATAAACACACAAAGACATACTCGGCGGCTCTGATCAAAAATCTACCAAAACAGCAGAGGCCACCAAAGCAGACACCCAAACAACCACCACCTCAGAACACAACACCTGCAACACATAGACCTCACAGTCAGAGTGTCAAACAGTCACAGCCCTTAAAACCAAACACAATGCCAGACACACTAGTCATTGGTGACTCCATAGTCAGACACACTGACGTCCCGCTCACCAGACTGAGTAAGGAGAAGGTCACAGTAAGCTGCCTGTCGGGCGCTAGAATCCGCCACATAACACAAGCACTCAGGTCTCTCAACAGCAGGTACAAATACGACTCAGTCATTGTCCACGCTGGTGTAAACGACCTGAGACGTACCTCCTTGGACTACATGAAAAGAGACATTGAGGAGCTCTCTGATTATGTAGCCCAGGCAGGTATGACCCTGACCTTGAGCAGTATCCTACCTTCACCAAGAATGATGCCACAATACAGAGATAAGATGATCAGCTTTAACAATTGGCTTAAACTCTGGTGTCATTCAAAGGGGATCCAATGTCTGTCTGCCTGGGATGACATGCTGGACAAGCCACGCTGCCGCAAGGGACGGCTTGCACCTGTCACCCCTGGGATTCCGGATATTGGCAAAGGCTCTTGCCACCCCCATAGTGCCTTTTTTAGGCAAGGCTCAACTTCTAAACCTACCACCCTAGAACACAAAAAAGGAAAAAAACTAAGGGTAATGCTGCTCAATGCCAGAAGTCTAAATCTTGCACGCACTCGAGGCCCTTCTCAGTATGGAGAACATCGATGTCTGTGCAGTGACAGAAACCTGGTTCAAGGCTCCTGAGAGCACCCCAGCACTATCAGGTTTTACCTCTTATCATGCGTTCCGGCCCCAAAATCCGGACAATACCAAGAAAGGAGGTGGGGTATCCATATTCATCAAAGACACCCACACCTCAAGACTGGTGGCAACCACCGATGCATCGGAGACCATCCAGGTGCAATTAACCATAGGCAAGACTGCTCTACAAATTGTAGCATGTTACAGGCCACCCTCACAAACTCAGGAACCTCACATGGCCTTCCTGAAAACACTAGAGGATAAATGTATCACCAAACACCATCATACTAGGTGACTTCAATTACCCTAATATAGACTGGGAACACTACTCAAGCCCAAACACCCTAGCCCAAAAGTTCCTGGAATTCATAAACTCAAATGCCATGGAACAACTAGTCACCATCCCCACAAGAGGAGAAAACATACTTGATCTCATCATCACGAACATGGGAGCACAATGTTCAACACCGAAGTATACCCCTCACTGGTGAGATCAGATCACAAACTAATCTCGCTGGAGGTCCTCATCCCACCCCCACCTGAAATAAAAAAGACCACAGTAAAGAACTTCTCGAAAGCCGACTTCACACTTCTAAAGACTAGTGTGGTCTCCTTTAAGGCCCCTGAGCCGGTAGAAAACAGTACTCAAGCCGCTGAATCACTTACAAATGCCTTCTACCAGCACCTGCAGGACTGCATGGATAAGGCAATCCCAAGCAAAACAAAGACTCTTTGTACCAAAGGCAAGCGTCCAGTCTGGTGGACCCCAGCCATAAACAAACTCTACAACAAAAGGAGGAAGCTACTACAAGATAGAGCAAAATCCTTAAAAGGTAAGACACCCTTGATCACTATAAGTAAAAAACTAAGAGCTCTCATAAAATCATCCAAAGCAAATTTTGAGAGAAAAATAGCTAAAGACTCAAAAGACAATCATAAGGCCTTCTTTAGCTATGTTAGAAACCTGGGAGGAAACTCCCAGATATGCTCAGAACTAGTTCAAAATGATGTGAAGATTACTGATCCTACAGACATTGCCAACATACTGGCTGACAGGTTCAGTGCAAACTTCTCCCCTCCCCAAAAGAAGAGATATCTATACCAAGCGATTGCAGCCCCCAAAACATCTACAACGCCCAAGTGAGAACTACTCTCTCCAAAGCAAAAAACACAGCATCCATGGGACCTGATGGTGTCCCCGGCTGTGTGCTCCACGAACTCAACGAGGAATTAAACCCACAGCTAGGACAGCTGTTTAATCATAGTCTTACCTCTGGATACGCACCCAGGAGTGGCGCACTGCAACTGTGGTCCCACTTCACAAAGGCGGTGCCTCCACCGACCCTGGAAATTACCGGCCCATTAGCTTGACAAGCCTTATCTGCAAAGCCATGGAGAGGATCATAATGGACCTCATAAATAAAGACATAGGAATTTGCAGACTTTGGATCCATCCCAGTTTGGCTTTGTCAAAGGCAGATCATGCCTTCTAAACTTGGTTGACTTTTTGAAACAGTCACCAAAACCATTGATGAGGGAAAGGCAGTCCATACAGCCTACCTCGATCTCGAAAGGCCTTGATACAATACCCCACTCAGGTATCATTGAAAAACTCATCAGCTTAAATGTTAACCCATACATCACAAGATGGGTTGCAAACTGGCTGAGTGACAGAACCCACAGGGTCAGAGTTGCTGGCGCCATGTCAGACTCAAAGCCTGTCACAAGTGGTGTACCACAGGGCTCAGTCCTGGGCCCACTCTTGTTTGGCATCTACTTTTCGAAGTACAAGCAAACACAGGAGGGTTATGGCTGACAAAGTTTGCAGATGACTGCAAACTGGGCCATAGTAGAAAACACATCTGACACAGATATCCTTCAGAAGGGTCTCACAGAAACGGATAACTGGTGCCAGAGCCATGGCCTAAAGTTAAATGCCAAAAAATGCATAGTCATACCCTTGGGAAAAAACAAGGTTACCCCTAGCTACCAAATAGGTGGCAATCCACTGAGCACAGAAGAAGTTATCAGGGACCTGGGGACCCAGGTTGATAGTAGTCTGTCATTCGACACCCATGTAGCTAAAGTAGTTAGGAAGACCTTCTACATTGCCCACCTTATCATGAAGGGATTCTCATCTAGATCAAGGGAGGTCATAGTCTCCCTATACTCATCACTCATGAGACCAATGATTGAGTACAATGCCCCATTCGGAATGTATCTGACCCGACACTTGCAGCAGCTGGAGAGGCCACAAAGTTCCTCACCAAAAGGATAAAGGGTCTCAAACATCTGTCCTATGCTGCCCGACTGAAAGAACTCCAGCTCTATTCAGTCGCCACCGCTTGCTCAGAGGTGACCTTTGCCTAACATACAAGGCCATGTCAAACCCAGATTTGATGAATATGCTTCACCTCAAAAATCTAGATCCGTCAGAGTCACAAGGGCGGAGACTTAAACCTCGACACGGCTATTAACAGGACGTGCTGGAG
Source organism: Protopterus annectens (assembly GCF_019279795.1). Classification (NCBI taxonomy): domain Eukaryota; kingdom Metazoa; phylum Chordata; order Ceratodontiformes; family Protopteridae; genus Protopterus; species Protopterus annectens. The sequence goes on along the minus strand of NC_056726.1, from coordinate 1,032,155,292 downwards.
GGATAGATTCATCACCCAAAGACTCCCTATGCTGTGGAATAAAATCCCGGTATATGTGAGGCAGAGCACCTCGCTGGCCTTGTTCAAGAGAAATCTTGACCAATGGATGGGAGATCACAGATATACCCCAGGGATTACCTCAGTGTCACTGCTCAACAGAGGCACAGCAAAATAATGGGTATAGTTCCCCATACTAAAGGGGTGGCGTAAGCCACAAAACTATGGGCTAGGCTTGTAAATGCCCTCGGGCAGATAGCCTAGTATGAACCTATGAACCTATGAACCTATGATTCAAAGGACAATCATAAGGCCTTTTTCAGCTATGTTAGGAACCTGGGTGGAAACTCCCAGATATGCTCAGAATTAGTCCAAAATGATACAAAAATCACTGAACCCACAGACATTGCCAACATACTGGCAGACAGGTTCAGTGCAAACTTCACCCCCTCTCTCCCTAAAGGAGAGATAACTATCCCAGCAGTGTAGCCTCCCGGACATCTCAAATGCAGGTGAAAGCTGCTCTCTCTAAAGTAAAAACACAGCATCAATGGGACCGGATGGTGTCCTGGCTGTGTGCTACACGAGCTAAATGAGGAATTAAACCGCACATAAGGCAGCTGTTTAATCTCAGCCTTACCAGAGGATACGCGCCCAAGGAGTGGCGACGGCAACTGTGGTCCCACTCCACAAAGGCGGCACCTCACGGACCCTGGTAATTACCGCCCCATAAGCTTAACAAGTCTAGTCTGCAAAGCTATGGAGAGGATCATAATGGAGCTCATAAACAAAGATATAGGGACTTGCAGACATTGGACCCGACCCAGTTTGGCTTTGTCAAGGGAAGATCATGCCTTTTGAACTTGGTCGACTTCTTGAAACAGTCACCAAGGCCATTGATGAGGAAAGGCAGTCCATACAGCCTACCTTGACCTTGCAAAGGCTTTCGACACAATACCCCACTCGGGTATTTTAGAAAAACTTACCAGCTTAAATGTAAACCCATATGTCACAAGATGGGTTGCAAACTGGCTTAAGGACAGAACCCACAGGGTTAGAGTTGCTGGCGCTGTGTCAGACTCCAAGCTGGTCACAAGTGGTGTCCCACAGGGCTCGGTCCTTGGCCTATTGTTTGGCATCTACTTCTCAGAAGTACAGGCCAACATGGGAGGACTTTGGCTGACAAAGTTTGCAGGCGACTGCAAACTGGCCATAGTGGAAAGTGCATCGGACACGGATATCCTTCAGAAGGGACTCACGGAAACAGATAGCTGGTGCCAGAGCCATGGCCTGAAGTTAAACGCCAAAAATGTATAGTCATACCCTTGGGAAAAACAAGGTAACCCCAAGCTACCATATAGGTGGCAATCCACTAAGCACAGAAGAGGTTATCAGGGACCTGGGGACCCAGGTTGACAGTGGCCTTTCTTTGACACTCACATTGCTAAAGTGGTAAGAAAGACCTTCTACATTGCCCACCTGATCATGAAGGGATTCACATCCAGATCTAGTGAGGTCATTGTTCCCTGTACTCTTCACTTATCAGACCAATGATCGAGTACAATGCCCCATTCGGGATGTATCTCACCCGACATCTGCAGCAATTGAGGGACCCCAAAAGTTCCTCACCAAAGGATAAAGGGACTCCAAAATCTGTCATATGCTGCCAGATTGAAGAAACTCCAGCTCTATTCAGTCATACCTTCTGCTCAGAGGTGACATGTGCCTGACATACAAGGCCATGTCCAACCCGAATTAATGGACATGCTCCACCTCAAAAATCCAAATCCACCAAAACCACTAGAGCAAGCGACTTAAACCTTAGCACGGATATAAATAGGACATGCTGGAGGGATAGATTTATCACTCAGAGACTCCCTATGCTGTGGAATAAAATCCCGGTCCATGTGAGGCAGAGCACCTCGCTGACTCTGTTCAAGAGAAATCTAGACCTGTGGATGGGAGATCGTAGGTTTACCCCGGGAATCATCTCTGTGTCACTGCTGGACAGAGGCACAACAAACTAATGGGCACAGTATTTTTTCATATAAGGTGGCGAAGCCACAAAAATTTGGGCTAGGCTTATAAATGCCTTAGGGCAGATAGCCTAGTATAAACCTATGAACCTATGAACCTATCCCTGGAGCGTGTAGCTCTGAGGGATTGGGATTTCTTTAAGTGTAGCATGTCCAACAGCTCTGGGTTTGACATGGCCTTGTATGTTAAGCAGAGATCGCCTCTGAGTAGACGATATGCGACAGAGTATAGCTGGAGTTTTTTAAGGTGGTCAGCGTAGGGCATCTGTTTTAGGCCTGTGATTCTTTTAGTGAGGTATTTCTGAGGCCTTTCCAGTTGTTGCAGATGTCTTGAGAGAGTGCTTCTAGTGAGCGCAGTTTCAAATTTAGACTCCTAGCATTTAGCAGCATAACCTTAAGGTTGTTTTTTGAGGGTATTTTTACATCGGGAATTTTGTTTTTGTGACATTGCCTAAAAACGACACTATAGGAGAGCAAGGGCATTATCCAGTAAATGAAAGCCCAGAAGTCTCTGGCAAAGCATCGTGGTCTATCAACCATATTATCCCAGGCTGACAGGTACTGGATCCCCTTAGAATGACACCAGAAGCTAAGCCAATTGTTGAAGTCCATCATTTTTTGTCTGTATTGAGGCATCATCCTAGGTGAAAGTAGAATGCTGCTTAAGGCTAGGGACATAGTATCCTGGGACACATAATCAAAGAGCTCAGTCATGTCTCTCTTCATATAGTCCAGTGTGTTATGTCTCAAGTCATTCACACCAGCATGGACTATGACACTCATAACAGTGCCTTTTGTTGAGAGACTTGAGTGCATGTGTGATGTGGTGGATCCTGGCACCAGATAGACAGCTGACTGTGACCTTTTTCCTATCCATCCTGGTGAGTGGGACATCTGTGTGTCTCACAATGGAGTCACCTATGATTAAAACATTTGATTTTGTGTTTTGCCTTAGGGGCATGTTTGGTGAGTCACTGGTGTGTGAGTTTGTATGTGTACTGTGATTTGCTGAGAATGTATTAAGTGAGGCATGTTTATGTTTGGGAGGTCTCTGATTACTAGGTAGGCTTCTAGTGATATGTACATTTAGGCGTTGTACTCATGGATGATGCAGGAGGTGAAGTGTGTGAGCTGACAACCTGCTTATTATCTGATATATTGATTTGTGAGTGAGAAAGTCTAGATTCTAAATTCTTAATATAGATGTATCTCTCACATATTGAATTTGTGTGATACAGGAGAAGTGGGTTATCAATGTACATGAAGCACTTGCTACATTGCTTCAGGATGCCCATATCGATCAGGTTCGCTGGAGAAATGGTGGGAAATTGTCCATTCATGATGTTAGGTGAAGTACTGTGGTCCATAACAGGGAGGGAACTAGAAGGACCAGATATGGCTAAGGGACAAGAAAAAGTTCTAAACTGCAAGGGGCTTAATGGGTTAGACTTGGAGGAACCTCAGAGGCTCAGTTGAGTGTCTGATGAGGCAGTGAAGCACAACAGTGAGAAACCTCCAATGGAGCTCAAGCAGTTGACAAAGGGAAAATTATCTAAGAGTTTGCATCTATAACTGCCAATGGTATTCTCCGCTGCAAGGTAATGCACAGTTATGTGGGTTGTGTGCACCATGCAAAGCTGAGCTAATGCAGGCAGCAAGTATCAAGGAAATTAAACTGCTTTCAAACACTCTAACCAATAGTAGCGCACTATACTGGGGCCTGGGCCAACAATAATCACTCAGATAGGTCCTTAGCTACACTCTACAATCACTAGATTGTAAGCTGAGCCCCTCTTTTGTGGAGGAAAGCTAGATTAGTGCTCAAAAACCGCCTGGGTCCAGGAAATCTGAAACAAGTTTATGCTAGGCTAAAGGAGCAGGAAACAGCAGAAATGCAGTAAAATGCAGTTCAAAAATAACACACAGTAAAATAAAATGGAAGAAGTGCAGATCAAGTAAAAATGATACTTACTTTTCAGTAGCAGGCAGTGGATGTTTCAGATAACACAGGAGATTGAATGCTTGTTGCCACCCTGTAAATTAACCAAAGTGAAATCCCAAGACTGAGACTTATTCCAGCGATCCCAACTCAGATGGGTCCTTGGCTACATATTTCTGCCACAAGGGTGTGGGGGGCATTTTTGATGTAAGATGGCTGGTTTTAGTGCTCAAATGATACCAAACAGTCTACATTCAGGAAGCCTGAATCTCACCTATGGTATAAATGCAGAAGTACTAGAAATTCAAGGTGTAGAAAATCGCAGTCACAACAGCAAAAAAACAGTTTAAATAAAGCAAGAGCCCAGTAGAATACTCCCACAAGAGCGTATCCCACAAATCTTCTTAATATAAAATAACTGATTTGGAACCCAAGTGCTTAAACCAGAACAAAGACACTTAGAACAGCAGCCGCAATAAGTCTTCACCAGCCATTCACAGCTCAGAAGGGCAGAGGCTACCCTGTCCTCCCACAAGAGTGCAGACCACAAACCTTCTTAATGCAATATGACTGCCCTGAAGCCCAAGTGCATAAACCAGAACAAAGACACTTAGAACAGCAGCCGCAATAAGCCTTCATCAGCCATTCCCAACTCAGAAGGGCAGAGGCTACCCTCTCCTCCCACAAGAGTTCAGACCACAAACCTTATAAGTTCATAGGTTCATAGGTTCATACTAGGCTATCTGCCCTTGGGCAATTATAAGCCTAGCCCGATTCTGTATGGCTTATGCCACCCCTTGATTTGAGTATACTGTGCCCTTTTTAAGGTTTAGTTTACTGTGCCTCTGTCTAATAGTGACATGGGAGTAATCCCTGGGACAAACCTATGATCCCCCATCCACCTATCGAGATTCCTCTTGAAGAGATTCAGTGAGGTGCTCTGCCTCACATGAACTGGAATTCTATTCCAGAGTGAAGGGAGCCTCTGGGTTATGAACCTGTCTCTCCAGCAAGTTCTATTTATTTCTGTGCTGAGGTTCAAGTCCCTCAAGCGTGTGGCTCTAAGGGATCTAGATTTACTGAGGTGGAGCATGTCCATTAATTCTGGATTTGACATAGCTTTGTATGTCAGGCATAGATTGCCTCGAAGTAGGCTGTATGCAACTAAGTAGAGCTGGAGTTTTTTTAACCGAGCATCATATGGCATCTGTTTGAGACTCTTGATCCTCTTGGTGAGATACTTTTGGGGTCTTTCTAATTGCTGCAGGTGTCGGGTAAGGTACATCCCAAAAGGGGCATTGTATTCTATGATGGGCCTGATGAGGGACGAATAAAGGGGCACGATTACCTGTCTTGATCTAGATGTGAAACCCTTTGTGATGAGGTGGGCTATGTAGAAGGTCTTTCTAACCACTGTGGCAATGTGGTTGTCAAAGGAGAGATCGCTATCAACTTGGGTCCCCAGGTCCCTAATAACTTTCTCTGTACTCAATGGGTTTCCGCCTATGTGGTAATTTGTGGGCACATTGTTTTTGCCAAAGGGTATGACTATACACTTTTTGGCATTTAGCTTTAAACCATGGCACTGGCACCAGTTATCTGTCTCTGTGCGACCTTTTTGAAGGATGTTTGTGTCAGCTGGAGAGTCGAATATGGCGCCCAGTTTTCAGTCGTCTGCGAACCTGGTGAGCCTTAGTCCTCCCATGTTTGCCTGTACCACGGAAAAGTATATACTGAACAAGAGTGGTCCCAGGACAGAACCCTGTGGGACACCACTTGTGACCGGTTTCGAGTATGACATGGCTCCAGCAACTCTCACTCTGTGGGTTCTGTCTTTGAGCCAGTTTGTGACCCATCTTGTGACATAGAGGTTTATATTTAAGCTGGATAGCTTATCTACGATGCCCGAGTGGGGTATTGTGTCAAATGCCTTTGCAAAGTCCAGATAGGCTGTGTGGACTACCTTCCCTTCATCTTTGGCTTTGGTGACTGTTTCAAAGAAGTCAACTAGGTTCAAAAGGCAGGATCTGCCCTTGACAAAGCTGAACTGGGTAGGATCTAGTGTCTGTAGGTCCCCAATGTCTTTGTTTATGAGCTCCATGATGATCCTCTCCATAGCCTTGCAGACTAAGCTAGTCAGGCTTATGGGGCGATAGTTTCCAGGGTCTGTAGAGGCTCCACCTTTGTGGAGTGGGTCCACTGTTGCTGTACGCCATTCTGTGGGCACATATCCTGTAGTGAGGCTGAGATTGTATAGCTGTTTTATTTGAGGGATTAGTTCCTCTTGGAGTTCATGTAGGACACAACCCGGGACGCCATCTGGTCCCATGGAAGCGGTGTTTTTTGCTTTGGAGAGGGCAGCCTTCACCTGAGCATCAGAGATGTTTTGGAGGCAGCCCTCTGCCGGGATAGATACTTGCTCTTTTGGGGGGGGTGGAGGAGAAGTTTGCACTGAACCTGTCTGCCAGGATATTGGCGATGTCTGTGGGTTCAGTGTATTTTTTGTCGTTTAGAATCAACTCAGAACAAGTCTGGGAGTTGCATCCCAGGTTCCTAACATAACTGAAAAAATCCTTATGATTGTCTTTGGTGTCCTGTGCAATTTTTCTCTCGAAGCTGGCCTTGGAGGATTTTATGAGGGATCGTAATTTTTTGCTAGTACTGATCAGAGATGCCTTCCCTATTAGGGAATTTGCTCTATCATGTAGTAGCTTCATCCTTCTGTTGTACAGTTTATTTATGGCAGGGGTCCACCAGACTGGATGCCTGCCTTTGAATGATTGGGTCTTGCTTTTGTTTGGGATAGCATGATCCATGCATTCCTGGAGATGTCTGTAGAATGCATTTATATAGGATTCTGCAGTTTGGGCTGTAGTTTCCACTGGCCCTGGTGCGTTGAAAGATTCCACTTCAGTTTTGAGAAGTGAGAAGTTTGCTTTTGAGAAGTTTTTCACTGTGGTTTTCTGGGCTGGGGGTGGGGTCGGGATGTGGACATCCAGTGAAATTAATTTATGGTCTGATCTTACCAATGAGGGATATACTTCTGGTGTGGAGAATAGAGTCCCCATGTTGGTAATGATCAGGTCTAGTATGTTGTTCCCTCTTGTAGGAGTGGTGACTAGTTGTTCCATAGCATTTGAGTTTATAATTTCCAGGAACCTTTGGGCTAAGGTGCTGGGGCTTGAGTAGTGCTCCCAGTCAATGTTTGGGTAGTTGAAGTCACCCAATATAATGGTGTTTGGAGAGATCTTCATGTTCTCCAATGTTTTCAGGAAAGTAGAGTGGGATTCCTGACTTTGAGAGGGTGGTCTGTAGGATGCTATAAACTGAAAAGCAGTCTTGCCCACTGTTATTTGCACATGGATGGTCTCCGCTTCTTTGTGCAATGCCACTAACCTGGAGGTGTGGATATCCTTGATAAATATGGAAACTCCCCCCCTTTTGTGGTTCGATCCGGGTTTTGGGGCCGAAAAGCATGATATGAGGTATAGCCTGGTAGTGCTGGGGTGCTCTCTGGAGCCTTGAACCAGGTTTCTGTCACTGAACAGATATCGATGTTCTCCATACTGAGGAGAGCTTCGAGTGCGTGCATCTTGAGGTTAAGACTTCTGGTGTTAAGCAGCAATACCCTTACTTTCTTGTTCCTTGTGCTGTCTATGGGGGTGGGTCTGACTTTTGAGCCTTGCCTAAAAAAGGCACTATGGGGGTGGCAAGAGACTTTGCCAATATCCGAAAGCCCAGTGGTGACAGGTGCAAGCCGTCCCTAGCAAAGCAACGTGGCTTGTCGAGCATGTCATCCCAGGCAGACAGACACCGGATCCCCTTTAAATGACACCAAAAGTTTAGCCAATTGTTAAAATCGATCATTTTGTCTTTGTACTGTGGCATCATTCTAGGTGAGGGTAAGATGCTGCTCAAGGTCAGGGTCATACCAGCCTGGGCTACATGATCAGAGAGCTCCTCTATGTCTCTTTTCATGTAGTCCAGGGAGGTACATCTCAGGTCATTCACACCAGCATGTACAATGACTGAGTCATATTTGTATTTGCTTTGGAGTGACCTGAGTGCTTGCGTTATGTGACGGATCCTAGCAGCTGACAGGCGGCTCACCGTAACCTTCTCTTTATTCAGCCTGGTGAGCGGGACATCAGTGTGTCTGACAATAGAGTCACCTATTACAAGAGTATCAGGTGTGTTATTCAGCCTTAAGGGCTGTGGCTGCTTGGCACACTGACTTTGTGGGCTATGTGTTGTGCGTGTTTTGTTTTGAGGTAGCGTTTGCTTGGATGTCTGCTTTGGAGGTCTGTGATACTTAGGTAGATTTTTATTTAGAGCCTCCGAGTATGTTTTTGTGTATTTATGTGTTTGGTTTGCTGATGTGGTGGGACTATGTGATACTGGAATTGTGTTGTGTGAGGTTACCTTCTCCTCCTGACTGGTTACACCAGTTTTGAGATGAGAGAGCTCAGCCTCCAGTTTGGCTAAATAGTTGCATCTCTCACATATATTTAAACCTGTTTGGAGGAGGAGAGGGTTGTCTGTGTACATGAGACAGTTGTAACATTGCCTCAAAATTTCCAGATTCACCAGCTGGACTGGAGAGGAAACCATTGAATCACCTTTGGACATGCTAGAGTAATATAGGGAAACTGAATTTAAGATGGACCAATAGAGGACAGCGTAATCGTAGAGAGTATAAGAGTACGTAGTGCTTATGGTTTAATAGTGCTAACTTGTAGGATTACTTAATTGGACCAGTGAAGGGCCTTAGAATGAGAATATGGTGTTTAAATTGAGAGATAGAGCAGTTCTAAGGGAAAAAGTGAAGAGCAGACTTTGGGGAGCCAGGAATAGTTTAAACCCAATTAGGCGGCGCTGCCCACTGTTGCACTATGCACAAAAACGCGCAAAATCACGCAAAAGAGGGTTTTAAAAGAGGAAGTTTAAGGAGTTTGGAATTGACCCAAAATGGCCAATAAAACTACAGTTTCAAGTCAGTAACCACTCCTACAGGGGCAGGCAGGCTGCTCAATGTTTTTCACTTCCACTGATCAACAGAGAGACTTCCCTTTAGCCCAAGCAAAAATGGCCTCCAAGAAACTTACAGACAGTTCAAGAACAGCAAGCCTGTAACTGAACTTTTTTAAATCTCAGAAAAGTGGGAAAAAAGCAAGATTTGTTTTTTTTTTTTTTTTTTCAGAGATAGCAGAGGTGCACAAGTATCAACAAGTTATAACAGTGCAGTAAATGATCCCACACAAGAGTGCTAGGCCAAAGACAGATAAAATGCAATTTTTTGAGAAAAAAATGATTTTAAAAATAAGTGCAAACAGGAAATTCAGTAAACAGCTCTAGGTTGTGCTCTAAATACAGTTACTAATGCAGAAATCAAGTTTAACAAGCCAGAAAATGCTCAAAATAGGTGGCTGTGCAGAAAAACCTTAGCAAATAAACAGATGAAAAATACTTAAAATCTCAAAAGTGGCTCCTTTCTTCTCTCAGCATTTTCTCCTCTTGGTGGGTGCTTCACCAACAGCCAACAAGCCTGAAAAGATGCCAAAACCACGAGACAACCAGGTTTTAAGAGAGGACGTTCAAGGAGTTTGGAATTGACCCAAAATGGCCAATAAAACTACAGTTTCAAGTCAGTAACCATTCCCACAGGGGCAGGCAGGCTGCTCAATGTTTTGCACTGCCACTGATCAACACAGAGACTTCCCTTTAGCCCAAGCAAAAATGGCCTCCAAGAAACTTACAAACAGTTCAAGAACAGCAAGTCTGTAACTGAACTTTTTTAAATCTCAGAAAAGTGGGAAAAAAGCAAGATTTTTTTTTTTTTTTCAGAGATAGCAGAGGTTCACAAGTATCAACAAGTTATAACAGTGCAGTAAATGATCCCACACAAGAGTGCTAGGCCAAAGACAGATAGAATGCAATTTTTTGAGAAAAAAAACAATTTTAAAAATAAGTGCAAACAGAAAATTCAATAAACAGCTCTAGGTTGTGCTCTAAATACAGTTACTAATGCAGAAATCAAGTTTAACAAGCCAGAAAATGCTCAAAATAGGCGGCTGTGCAGAAAAACTTAGCAAATAAACAGATGAAAAATACTTAAAATCTCAAAAGTGGCTCCTTTCTTATCTCAGCGTTTTCTCCTCTTGGTGGGTGCTTCACCAACAGCCAACAAGCCTGAAAAGACACCAAAACCATGAGGCAACCAGGTTTTAAGAGAGGAAGTTCAAGGAGTTTGGAATGGACCCAACATGGCCAATAAAACTACAGTTTCAAGTCAGTAACCACTCCCACAGGGGCAGGCAGGCTGCTCAATGTTTTTCACTGCCACTGATCAACACAGAGACTTCCCTTTAGCCCAAGCAAAAATGGCCTCCAAGAAACTTACAAACAGTTCAAGAACAGCAAGCCTGTAATTGAACTTTTATAAATCTCAGAAAAGTGGGAAAAAAGCAAGATTTGTTTGTTTTTTGTTTTTTTCAGAGATAGCAGAGGTTCACAAGTATCAACAAGTTATAACAGTGTAGTAAATGACCCCACACAAGAGTGCTAGGCCAAAGACAGATAAAATGCAAGTTTTTGAGAAAAAAACGATTTTAAAAATAAGTGCAAATAGGAAATTCAGTGAACAGCTCTAGGTTGTGCTCTAAATATAGTTACCAATGCAGAAATCAAGTTTAACAAGCCAAAAAATGCTCAAAATAGGTGGCTATGCAGAAAAACCTAGCAAATAAACAGATGAAAAATACTTAAAATCTCAAAAGTGGCTCCTTTCTTCTCTCAGCATTTTCTCCTCTTGGTGGGTGCTTCACCAACAGCCAACAAGCCTGAAAAGATGCCAAAACCATGAGGCAACCAGGTTTTAAGAGAGGAAGTTCAAGGAGTTTGGAATTGATCCAAAATGGCCAATAAAACTACAATTTCAAGTCAGTAACCACTCCCACAGGGGCAGGCAGGCTGCTCAATGTTTTCACTGCCACTGATCAACAGAGAGACTTCCCTTTAGCCCAAGCAAAAATGGCCTCCAAGAAACTCACAAACAGTTCAAGAACAGCAAGCCTGTCACTGAACTTTTTTAAATCTCAGAAAAGTGGGAAAAAAGCAAGATTTATTTGTTTTTTTTTTTCAGAGATATCAGAGATTCACAAGTATCAACAAGTTATAACAGTGCATTAAATGATCCCACACAAGAGTGCTAGGCCAAAGACAGATAAAACGCAAGTTTTTGAGAAAAAAACGATTTTAAAAATAAGTGCAAACAGGAAATTCAGTGAACAGCTCTAGGTTGTGCTCTAAATATAGTTACTAATGCAGAAATCAAGTTTAACAAGCCAGAAAATGTTCAAAATAGGTGGCTGTGCAGAAAAACTTAGCAAATAAACAGATGAAAAATACTTAAAATCTCAAAAGTGGTTCCTTTCTTCTCTCAGCGTTTTCTCCTCTTGGTGGGTGCTTCACCCACAGCCAACAAGCCTGAAAAGACACCAAAACCACGAGGCAACCAGGTTTTAAGAGAGGAAGTTCAAGGAGTTTGGAATTGACCCAAAATTGCCAATAAAACTACAGTTTCAAGGCAGTAACCACTCCCACAGGGGCAGGCAGGCTGCTCAATGTTTTTCACTGCCACTGATCAACACAGAGACTTCCCTTTAGCCAAAGCAAAAATGGCCTCCAAGAAACTTACAAACAGTTCAAGAACAGCAAGCCTGTAACTGAACTTTTCTAAATCTCAGAAAAGTAGGAAAAAATAAAGATTTGTTTGCTTTTTTGTTTTTTTCAGAGATAGCAGAGGTTCACAAGTATCAACAAGTTATAACAGTGTAGTAAATGACCCCACACAAGAGTGCTAGGCCAGACAGATAAAATGCAAGTTTTTGAGAAAAAAACGATTTTAAAAATAAGTGCAAACAGGAAATTCAGTAAACAGCTCTAGGTTGTGCTCTAAATACAGTTACTAATGCAGAAATCAAGTTTAACTAGCCAGAAAATGCTCAAAATAGGCGGCTATGCAGAAAAACTTAGCAAATAAACAGAGGAAAAATACTTAAAATCTCAAAAGTGGCTCCTTTCTTCTCTCAGCATTTTCTCCTCTTGGTGGGTGCTTCACCAACAGCCAACAAGCCTGAAAAGATGCCAAAACCACGAGGCAACCAGGTTTTAAGAGAGGACGTTCAAGGAGTTTGGAATTGACCCAAAATGGCCAATAAAACTACAGTTTCAAGTCAGTAACCACTCCCACAGGGGCAGGCAGGCTGCTCAATGTTTTTCACTGCCACTGATCAACACAGAGACTTCCCTTTAGCCCAAGCAAAAATGGCCTCCAAGAAACTTACAAACAGTTCAAGAACAGCAAGCCTGTAACTGAACGTTTTTAAATCTCAGAAAAGTGGGAAAAAAGCAAAATTTTTTTGTTTTTTTGTTTTTTTCAGAGATAGCAGAGGTTCACGAGTATCAACAAGTTATAACAGTGCAGTAAATGATCCCACACAAGAGTGCTAGGCCAAAGACAGATAAAATGCAATTTTTTGAGAAAAAAACGATTTTAAAATTAAGTGCAAACAGGAAATTCAGTAAACAGCTCTAGGTTGTGCTCTAAATACAATTACTAATGCAGAAATCAAGTTTAACAAGCCAGAAAATGCTCAAAATAGGCGGCTGTGCAGAAAAACTTAGCAAATAAATAGATGAAAAATACTTAAAATCTCAAAAGTGGCTCCTTTCTTCTCTCAGCGTTTTCTCCTCTTGGTGGGTGCTTCACCAACAGCCAACAAGCATGAAAAGATGCCAAAACCATGAGGCAACCAGGTTTTAAGAGAGGAAGTTCAAGGAGTTTGGAATTGACCCAAAATGGCCAATAAAACTACAGTTTCAAGTCAGTAACCACTCCCACAGGGGCAGGCAGGCTGCTCAATGTTTTTCACTGCCACTGATCAACAGAGAGACTTCCCTTTAGCCCAAGCAAAAATGGCCTCCAAGAAACTTACAAACAGTTCAAGAACAGCAAGCCTGTAACTGAACTGTTTTAAATCTCAGAAAAGTAGGAAAAAATCAAGATTTTGTTTGTTTTTTTGTTTTTTTCAGAGATAGCAGAGGTTCACAAGTATCAACAATTATAACAGTGCAGTAAATGACCCCCACACAATAGTGCTAGGCCAAAGACAGATAAAATGCAAGTTTTGGAGAAAAAAACAATTTTAAAAATAAGTGCACACAGGAAATTCAGTAAACAGCTCTAGGTTGTGCTCTAAATACAGTTACTAATGCAGAATTAATGTAATATAACTGGCGTGAAGCCCACGTGCTTAAACCAACACCAAGAGATTTAGAATAGCAGTTACAATTTAAATTTATATTTCTTTTCTCCTCTATTCTTTTTAAGTCATGGTAATCTACCCACATAATGTGAGGCACTACAGCAGTGAACCAAATACTGAACATAGTAGGGTGTGGATGTATATACATTACTTTTGTAAATACATTTATCTTTGTTGATTGCTCATTTCTTAATATTTTCTTTTTAGGGCTACTTTTTTGCTGTCAAAAAAAGACTATGAAGCTTTTTTTGGAGCTCATAGTGTCTTTTATACTGCTGCATTTTTGTCATTGGAAGTTTGAGCACATGGAAGGTACACTAAAGCCATGAAATCTGCCTCGTGATCGTTTCTAGACAAGGATATAACCCAAATTGCTTTGGCTACTGCAACATTGATCTATTAGAACATCTGATGTTACAGTAAGTTTAGTAAGTTTACTTACATAACTGCATTTTCCATGTGATATGGCTTGTGCCTTGTACTGTAAGCTACTGAGCTTGAGGAAGTCTGCCTTGGCTAGCAATGCTGCATAACATGATGTTGCTCTGAGGCTGCTATTACTATAGAGGTGCTTCACAACCTTTGTAAAGTGTGGTGGTAGTGCATGGCAGCAGTTACCCAATTACATATCTAAATCTGTGGTATCTAACTGCACCTCTATGTGCATAGGTGGGAAGTGCAGCAACTAGGCAAGTAAACCTATCCATGCAATTAAATTGTATGCATTTTTTATCACATTTATTAAATGTGAAATGGATCATGGGATCTGGAGTTATGAGTCATACCTTTTTCTCCTGATCTGATCTTGCTGGATAAATGAATCTTCAATCCATGTCAGATTTACCACTGGGTCTAAGTACATGTCCATTGCTCTGATCAAAATGTATTCCATCACTTGATGAATCTGCTGATGGGGTGCCAAAAAGCAATGTGGTGCCAGGCTGACCTGCTACTGAGAAGGGGTTCTTCCCAAGGACAGAGCACTACCATCTCAATCACCCTATCCGTAAAAGATTCCACATCATATATTGTGGACAAACCAGCTATGGAGCATATCACTTACCTGAACCAGTAGAGAAGTGATAGAATGGGAGGCATGCCCCAAGTGACAACATCCTAATAAGGGAATGTTAACCTGTAGAGAAGTGACAATGCGAGGCATGCCACAAGTGACCACATCCTAATAATGGAATGTGAACCTGTAGAAAAGTAACACAATTGGAGGTATACCACAAGTGACCACATCCTAATAATGGAATGTGAACCTGCAGAGAAGTGACACAATGGGAGGCATGCTACAAGTGACCACATCCTAATAATGGAATGTGAACCTGTAGAGATGTGACACAATGGGAGGCATGCCACAATTGACCACATCCTAATAAAGCCATGTGAACCTGTAGAGAAGTGACACAATGGGAGGCATGCCACAAGTGACCACATCCTAATAAGGCAATGTAAACCTGGTGAGAAGTGATACAGTGGGAGGCATGCAACAAGTGGCCACATCCTAATAACAGAATGTGAACCTGTACAGAACTGACACAATGGGAGGCATGCCACAAGTGACCACATCCTAACAATTGAATGTGAACCTGTAGAGAAGTGACACAATGGGAGGCATGCCACAAGTGACCACATCCTTATAGTGGAATGTAAACATGTAGAGAAGTGACACAATGGGAGGCATGCCACAAGTGACAACATCCTAATAATGGAATGTGAACCGGTAGACAAGTGACATAATGGGAGGCATGCCACAAGTGACCACATCCTAATAGTGGAATGTGAACATGTAGAGAAGTGACACAATGGGTGGCATGCCACAAGTGACCACATTCTAATAATGGAATGAATATAAGATACTAGTTGGCATATGTCTGTGGAACTCATTATGTCTGACCACCAGTCTTTTCTGCTGAAAGAGAAAAGATCACATCAAAAATGTGTTTGCAGGTGACCTCTGATACCAAAGTTACCAATATAGATGTGGAAAATAGGGCTGTGGAGCCAAAAACTATTTGTCTCACTAATTATGTCTTGTCTCTTCAGTTTAATTCTAAAAGCCTTATCTTAAACCATTCCACTGTAAGAAAGACCACATGCCACTGAAGAAATCTCCACAGAAGTTGACAAAAACTGAAAAACACTGGTCACAGTGAGACTGCCAACAGGATTAGCAGAATAGCATGATTATGTTGTCCCAAACAGGCCAATATGCAATGCACACCTCAATGAGCTCCATTACTTCTTCTCAACAGCACAGGGATTCAGTGTGTCCCAGCATAGTGCAAATAGCCCTCTCAGCTAATGCTTTCAATGGAATCTTTCAAATCAGCTCTAAAAATGCATGTGCAGGAAATCAAAGACTCAGTTCTCCACATCTCTGACCAGACAACGCAATTGGAATAGACAGCTCAACACTTTCAAGCTCACTTTGATGAGGCAGTACATAAAATATTCTTTTTTCAGGATTCTACCCAAGTTCTGAGTGATGCACTGGATAATCTGGAGAATAGGGGCAGGCACAATATTATCCACATCATGGGGTTTCAAGAGGTTGTGGACCAGAATTATATTTTATGTTTTCTCCAAGCCTGGATTCCAGCAATGTTGTGTTTGGACAATATCACTAAATTATTCCATGAAATGGCACATATGTCACTTGCCCCTCTTCCTCAACTTGCTGCCTCTCCCAGACCAATAATTGTGTGTTTTTGTACAGCAGAAAAAAATAGTGCTATGTGCTGCCAGGGTTGAGAAGGATCTACAGCATCTTTGGAGAAAATTCCATGTTGAAAATGTTTATTCAAGACACGTAGTATCCATAAGGAATCAGTATCTTCCATTAATGCATTTTCTTAAAAAAAGGGTTTTAACTTATCCACAATTTACCCAGCACTTTTGTGTCATTTAGCAGTTTAAGGAGCAGTCAACTATGTCCTGAAAAACTTAGCTCTGCCACTTCCAGAAAATATTGTCTGATCTTCGCTTCCAAATAAATACTGGAGAGTGATTGTGGATCCATTGTCTGCATCACCAGTCCTAAGAGGGCCAAGCAAGCTTCTGGAGACATGGGCTTGAATTTGTAGGCTTTTCAAACTTGATGTTCTGTCTTCTATATAAGGATTTATATTTTTTTGGTATATCCTTGTGTCTTCTAGGAGTTCTTTTGGAAGAGATGGTATGTACATAACTGACGAACATTTAAGTACAGAAGTATATTTTGAGGTATTGAAACAATGCAAATTGTACTTGTTTGTATAGTTAAATTACTCCTACATTACAGCATAAACATTTCTTCCTATAAAAGTTATAGCCTCTTACTCATGGCATTGTGTCTATTGTTTTAGTACTGTATTCCCCACCTGAGGTAATGGCAGGCAGAGGGGGGAATCCAGTGACGAATTCTTTCTCCATGACTTTGGGAGTATACGTAATATACTGTATATAGTTACTTTTCTAGTTTTGATATTAATGATCCTTTGCTTAGATGCTTATGACAGATCTGACTATCCACATTCTTATATTGTCATGTATGTTTAAATGTTGTCATACTAAATGACATTTTCAGGCTTTTTCAAGTGCGCTCTAGTTTATGTATTAATTAATCTCTGTTTGTTTTTAGTATCTAACGTCTGTCTATTCAGCTGGTGTTTGCTTTTTTGATTATTCTGTTAAGCCAAATGATGGCGAGATTATGGTCCCCTGTAACCTTTTCACTAAATGTGTTTATTTAGCATAAACTAGAACAGTTTTAACTCCCCTAGAAAGGCTCATTTACATTCTTGGATCAGAATGTACTCACAAAATATTTTAGCTATTCAGGATGAACAACTAAAGTTTACATTTTGGAGTTATGAATTTGTAGCTACTTCATTTCACTCTGTGGAGAGGGGTGGCTATTTTAATTAAATAAGTAAGTTCCATTCTTTATATAATGGATACATTTTCACTCCCAAGAGGAGAAGTAGCTTGTATAATTATGCATCTAGAAGGAAGAGCATTTGTTTGTTTGTTTCTTTCGGCTTTTCCCGGTTAGGGGTCGCCACAGCGGAACTCTGGTCCGCTAATAATTGTAGTACATTTTTACGTGCTGGCTTACCGGGCCTAATGCACAACCTTCAGCGAAGGAAGGAACATTCACGTATGTCGCCACGCAGAAGACGCTCTAACTGAGAATCAAACCGGCAACGTCTAACTGTGAGGCGACAATGCTACTTCAACTCCACCACCGCAGTGATCTACAAGGAAGAGCATTTGCTTACTTTGGCTATTTTATATTTGCATCCTGTCACAGGTGTCAAAGCAACCTGTCACAGGTGTCAAAGCAACCAGGAATCTACTTTCTGGGATTCTGGATATTGGCAAAGGCTCTTGCCACCCCCATAGTGCCTTTTTTAGGCAAGGCTCAAATTCTAAACCTACCACCCTAGAACACAAAAAAGGAAAAAAACTAAGGGTAATGCTGCTCAATGCCAGAAGTCTAAATCTCAAAATGCACGCACTCGAGGCCCTTCTCAGTATGGAGAACATCGATGTCTGTGCTGTGACAGAAACCTGGTTCAAGGCTCGAGAGCACCCCAGCTATCAGGTTTTAACTCATATCATGCGTTCCGCCCCAAAATCCGGACAATACCAAGAAAGGAGGAGGGGTATCCATATTCATCAAGGACACCCACACCTCAAGACTGGTGGCAACGCACGATGCATCAGAGACCATCCAGGTGCAATTAACCATAGGCAAGACTGCTCTGCAAATTGTAGCATGTTACAGGCCACCCTCACAAACTCAGGAACCTCACATGGCCTTCCTGAAAACACTAGAAGGGATAAATGTATCACCAAACACCATCATACTAGGTGACTTCAATTACCCTAATATAGACTGGGAACACTACTCAAGCCCAAACACCCTAGCCCAAAAGTTCCTGGAATTCATAAACTCAAATGCCATGGAACAACTAGTCACCATCCCCACAAGAGGAGACAACATACTTGATCTCATCATCACGAACATGGGAGCACAATGTTCAACACCAGAGATGTACCCCTCACTGGTGAGATCAGACCACAAACTAATCTCGCTGGAGGTCCTCATCCCACCCCCACCTGAAATAAAAAAGACCACAGTAAAGAACTTCTCAAAAGCCGACTTCACACTTCTAAAGACTAGTGTGGTCTCCTTTAAGGCCCCCGAGCCGGCGGAAAACAGTACTCAAGCCGCTGAATCACTTACAAATGCCTTCTACCAGCACCTACAGGACTGCATGGATAAGGCAATCCCAAGCAAAACAAAGACTCTTTGTACCAAAGGCAAGTGTCCAGTCTGGTGGACCCCAGCCATAAACAAACTCTACAACAAAAGGAGGAAGCTACTACAAGATAGAGCAAAATCCTTAAAAGGTAAGACACCCTTGATCACTATAAGTAAAAAACTAAGAGCTCTCATAAAATCTTCCAAAGCAAATTTCGAGAGAAAAATAGCTGAAGACTCAAAAGACAATCATAAGGCCTTCTTTAGCTACGTTAGAAACCTGGGAGGAAACTCCCAGATATGCTCAGAGCTAGTTCAAAATGATGTGAAGATTACTGATCCTACAGACATTGCCAACATACTGGCTGACAGGTTCAGTGCAAACTTCTCCCTCCCCAAAAGGAGGGATATCTATACCAAACGATTGCAGCCCCCCAAACATCTCCAGCGCCCAAGTGAGAACTGCTCTCTCCAAAGCAAAAAACACAGCATCCATGGGACCGGATGGTGTCCCCGGCTGTGTGCTCCATGAACTCAATGAGGAATTAAACCCACAGCTAGGACAGCTGTTTAATCAAAGTCTTACCTCTGGATATGTACCCAGGGAGTGGCGCACTGCAACTGTGGTACCACTCCACAAAGGCGGTGCCGCCACCGACCCTGGAAATTACCGGCCCATTAGCTTGACAAGCCTTATCTGCAAAGCCATGGAGAGGATCATAATGGACCTCATAAATAAAGACATAGGGAATTTGCAGACTTTGGATCCAACCCAGTTTGGCTTTGTCAAAGGCAGATCATGCCTCTTAAATTTGGTTGACTTTTTCGAAACAGTCACCAAAGCCATTGATGAGGGAAAGGCAGTCCATACAGCCTACCTCGATCTGGCTAAGGCCTTCGATACAATACCCCACTGGTATCATTGAAAAACTCATCAGCTTAAATGTCAACCCATACATCACAAGATGGGTTGCAAACTGGCTGAGTGACAGAACCCACAGGGTCAGAGTTGCTGGCGCCATGTCAGACTCAAAGCCTGTCACAAGTGGTGTCCCACAGGGCTCAGTCCTGGGCCCACTCTTGTTTGGCATCTACTTCTCCGAAGTACAAGCAAACACAGGAGGGTTATGGCTGACAAAGTTTGCAGATGACTGCAAACTGGGCCATAGTAGAAAACACATCTGACACAGATATCCTTCAGAAGGGTCTCACAGAAATGGATAACTGGTGCCAGAGCCACGGCCTAAAGTTAAATGCCAAAAATGCATAGTCATACCCTTCGGAAGAACAAGGTTACCCTAGCTACCAAATAGGTGGCAATCCACTGAGCACAGAAGAAGTTATCAGGGACCTGGGGACCCAGGTTGATAGTAGTCTGTCATTCGACACCCATGTAGCTAAAGTAGTTAGGAAGACCTTCTACATTGCCCACCTTATCATGAAGGGTTTCTCATCTAGATCAAGGGAGGTCATAGTCTCCCTTTACTCATCACTCATCAGACCAATGATTGAGTACAATGCCCCATTCGGAATGTATCTGACTCGACACTTGCAGCAGCTGGAGAGGCCACAAAAGTTCCTCATCAAAAGGATAAAGGGTCTCAAAAATCTGTCCTATGCTGCCCGACTGAAAGAACTCCAGCTCTACTCAGTCGCCACGCTTGCTCAGAGGTGACCTTTGCCTAACATACAAGGCCATGTCAAACCCAGATTTGATGAATATGCTTCACCTCAAAAAATCCAGATCCATCAGAGCCACAAGGGCGGGAGACTTAAACCTTGACACGACTATTAATAGGACGTGCTGGAGGGATAGATTCATCACCCAAAGACTCCCTATGCTGTGGAACAAAATCCCGGTACATGTGAGGCAGAGCACCTCGCTGGCCTTGTTCAAGAGAAATCTTGACCAATGGATGGGAGATCACAGATATACCCCAGGGATTACCTCAGTGTCATTGCTCGACAGAGGCACAGCAAAATAATGGGTTTAGTTCCCCATACTAAAGGGGTGGCGTAAGCCACAAAACGATGGGCTAGGCTTGTAAATGCCCTCGGGCAGATAGCCTAGTATGAACCTATGAACCTATGAACCTATTATATTCAAGGGGAACGCCCAGGAGTCACTAGTGTTAATGAAGAATATTAACTGTATTATGCCATCATACGACACCTCAGCACAGAGACAGCCATGATTCTATCTATAATCATGGGCAACGGAGATGTCACTAGTGATCTAGGAAATCCAAGCAGACCCCTGTTAGCTGAATTTTCATATAGTTTTCCAAATTGTATTATTTGATCTTTGTTTTGATTTTAATATACTTTGTTGCCCATACTCCAATCATGATGTTCATATTTCTATATCAAAGCTATCAACCACACTACTTGATAGGCATATATATCAGATTTTTGCCAGTGGTCTATGGAAATCATAGAACCTGGAGATGAGTCATCTACTGACTGAGTATAAGACAATGTCAGACCTGCAGATGAATCATAAGTTATATCATTCCACTACGTATTTAGAAATTATTAAAACTAAAATGCAGGCTATCACTAATTACAAAATAATAATAGTCCTTAATTAGCTACTGCACCAATAATATATGACGGCCCCACCAGTTTTTCTAGACTAGCTAGAAAGTGCAGACTAAAGGCCAGACCATTTGTACCCCTAATAAACAGTGAAAGAAAAGAGCTAAAATCTCATGCTGCAAAAGAATAATCTTTAGAGCACTTTGAGCTCACTTTAGCAGTTTTTATCAAGATTCACCTGACCAGCAGTACTTTGATTTTATATCTGGCACAAAACTTACCATTATACCACAACCCCACCTAACCTAGGGCAAAGCCCAATCTCTTCCCCAACTTTTACCACATCAACCATGGGTAAATCCTGATATACCCACACATCCCACACACGCAGTCATATACATGTATTATATCTAACACACTCAGTCATATACGTATATTATATCTATCAATCCAAAATATATATATGTATATATATATATATATATATATATATATATATATATATATATATATACACACACACACTCATACACACACACACACACACACACACACACACACACACACTACAACATTTGTTTGAAGTTTTAGAGAGAATAGCTCCTTATACTGCATCATAAATGATTACGTGACATGGGCAATCATTTTTTCGCAGCATTTTTTTTTCATGTCGCCCTTCCGTTTATCATCTGCCATATCCTGATGCCCCTCCTCAATCTTCATAACAACAGGGATAGTGAGGCATCCCAGCATGTCAGCATCAACATACATACATGCACATTGACCAATAAAAGTCAAATACACACATAAGCCCATACTTAAACAACACAGATATTCATGTACATATGTGTATATGTGTGCGCTTACACATGAGATACATTCAAATGCAGACACACACACACACACACACACACACACACACACACACACACACATTCACACCACAAAAACTACATACACTCACACATACTCCACAAATATCACACACACACTGAGTTCACAAGAAACTCCTACAAGTGTGCACATACAAACACACACACAGCCGCGCACACACACACACACACACACACACACACACACACACACACACACACACACACACATACACACACACACACCTTCCACTTTCTCTTATTCCCTTATGTTAGCAAATAGTATCCATAACTGATAAATACTGTGTGTTTGTTAATTTAAACTATGACCACAGTAGCCTACTGATACAAGGTTATCCTGTTTTTCCACCTGAGAAATTAAGAAATAACTTACAGTTTCAGAGCAGTCCTTGGTCAATTGTGATTGCTTCTTAACACATACTTGTCTTTGCTTTGTGATTGTTTCCAGCCCCCTCATACGAGCAACTAACAGGGTCTCTACCGCTGCCCTACTGCCCCTTATTCCCTCCTGCCCCCAGTGGTCCCACCTTTATTGCACTCAAACCCCTCCCATCTTTCCAATAGCCAACCACAGTGCTAACCCAACACTACCTCCTCCATCTTCCCACTACTATCACACCTCCTCAACTAACATGTACAAACATACCTTTCCTATGCTCACTGCATGCACTCTCCTTGCATATCTTACATCCTACCAAAGCTCCATTATTCCCCCACTCAACCACTACCACTGTACTTCTACTCACACCACCACTCATGTCTCACCCACACTCAGCTCCCCTCCCACCAGCTCAAGAACCATCCCTATGCACCCCCCACATATTCTACCAACTATATTACTCAAACATAAAGCATCCCTACAACTTAACATAGTAACCCTCCCACCATACCTATTACCCATAGAGCACAATCATAAAGTTTCCCTTATAAACAAACACATTCAAAAACTGAGAAAACTAATAATCTCATGCATATCAAAACTAGCCCTAAGTGGAGACATCCACCCCAACCCTGGCCCTACCATCACCAACCCTAATCCTCATAATCAGACTAGAAACCACAACGTCTCCCATATTACAGCCAATAGAAAGCCAAGTGACTTCCTTCTACTAAGGCTAAATATTAGAAGTATATCCAACAAAGTCCATGAACTCCATGTCACCATAGACTTGTACTCCCCAGATATAGTCATCCTGACAGAAACCTGGCTAAAACCTCACATTACCAGTGAGCAAATACTCCCTACAGGTTACGGCATACTAAGAGTAGACTAGCTAAACAAAAAAGGAGATGGTGTAGCTATAATATTTAAACAGCATCTAAACATCCAGATCTTAAAATCATCAGCTCCACAAATAGGCAGTGAAGAAATAATATATACCAACCTCAAAATTAACCAAAACAAAACCATCAACATAATTGGATGCTACTTCCCACCTGGCCAAAACATCCCTCCACTAGAAAACCTCCTCAGCTGGTCTACCCACCATCTCCCCCAAGAAATTATAATCTTAGGTGATTTCAATATTGACTGGCAATCCTGTTCTGGCAACAATCCAACCCATCATGTACACCTTCATGGCTTCACCCAACTAGTCCAGTCACCAACCAGGATAAATAAAAACTCCAGCAAGCACACTACCCTGGATTGGATACTAGTCAGTAGGAGCCCCCAGTCATATATAACAGGCTGCTTATCAGATAGCCTCAGTGATCACTCCCCAACATTCCTACTCAAAAAATACCTATACCAAGCTAAACCTGTCATCTACCGTCAAATACGTAAAAAACTAAACTTTAACCCACTCACATTCATCTCATCCCTCAAAAAATGTAACTGGTATCCTCTAAGTACCTCAGTCTAGATGATGCAGTTGAATTTTTTAATACTGCCTTCCTGAACATCCTTAATTACCATGCCCCCCATGAGATTCTCCAGAACCAAAACACAACCCTCTCAATGGCTACAGAAAACCACTAAGTCAGAAATGAAAAACAGGGATGAAGCCTGGGAGCACTGGTGCAAAACCAAAACCCCCTCAGCTAGACAGAAATTCCTAGAACTACGCAATAGAGTCAAAAAGCTAATAAAACAGGACAAATTCCAATACTACCAGTTTGCCCTAGACTCCTCACAACACAGTCCCAAACAATTCTGGTCCTCCATAAACTCTATCTTCCACCCAGGTAAAGTCAGTGCCCCTCCTCCTAACATCCCTCACTCCTCAGAAAATATTGCTACCTCATTCAACACACACTTCACCCAAACCATACTATCACTAGCTAAACATCACAACCACCCTCCCCTCCAACCCACACCTTCAACTAGTAATCTCCCCACTGCATTCTCTTTTTCTCCTGTACCTACCTCCAACATAAAAAAACTCTTAACTAAACTTAAACCCACCAAATTAGCAGCAGACAACCTCCCAAGTGAACACCTACAAATCGCAGCTGATGCTCTGGCCTACCCAGTATCCATCTTGATTAACCGATCTCTGTCAGAAAGTTACGTTCCCACACTGTGGAAAGTATCACATATAATTCCCCTCCACAAAGGCGGACCCTCCACAGAACTAGCCAATTACCGCCCCATAGCTATTCTCTCTCCACTCTCCAAAATACTAGAGAGATGCATACACTCTCAGGTCTCAGACTACCTCCTTACTAACAACCTCCTTTCCAGTACTCGGCATGGTTTCCGACCAAACCACAGCACCACCACTGCCTTACATGGATAGTTAGAAAATTGTCATACCATTCTAAGAGACACTAAAATGTTCCTTGAAAGGTTACACAACAGGATGGACACTGTTACCAATGACACTTATTTTGTACTGGTTACAATGGACATTGAGTCATTATTCACCAGTATCCCTAATACTTGGGGTATTGAAATGGTTAGAAATTTCCTGTCAACAAATAGATGCTTTTCAAACAGTAAGATGCAACTAATATATAGTCTCCTAGAAATTATATTAGAGAACAATGTTGTTATGTTTGAAGAAAAATTCTTCCTGCAACAGGTTGGCATGGCTATGGGCACTCCCTGTGCAAATAGCTATGCCAACCTTGCGCTAGTTTGCTGGAAAGAAACACATATACTTTCTGAGTTGAATCCATTTTTACATCAAGTGTTATGGTATGTACGTTTTGTGGACGATGTTTTTATTTTATGGAATGGCAATGGTTTAGACTGCAACCTTTGTTAATTATCTGCATACCACCACTGATTTTTTAAAATTCACATACCGGCTATCTGCAGCTGAGATTGATTTTCTTGATGTACACCTAGTTAAAGCTGAATTTAACTGTCTCAAGAGTAGAATCTTCTACAAACCAACTAGAAAGAATACATACCTACACAAAACTAGTATGCACCCTAGGCACATCCCGAGAAATGTATTAAAAGGGCAAGTTTATAGGACACTAAGATTACATGATGATGATGAGGATGCACAACTAGCATTAAATAAACTAAAATTTGAGTTTATAAGTAGAGGAAACCAACCTGATGAAATTGATAAAACTATATCTGATGCATGGCATATGAGATCAACTAAATGTAGACCTTATTTTAATAATAATGAGGTAGTTCCATGTAATAATTCACTTAACATAAATTCTAGGCCACATAATGAATTTAGAGTAGTATTACAGTTTGCTAGTGATGTCAACCAATATGTTGACGTCATTAAGAAATATTGGCACCTATTACAAGAGGTACCACAGTTGCAGGTTATTACATGTAAAGATCCACTATTCAGTTTCAAGAACAATATGTCACTCAAGAAACAGTTATGTAACAAGGAAGTGCCTAAGAAAGACATCCCTTCTTCACGTCAGGGCACTTTTCCTTGCAGGTCATGTAGTGCCTGCCCCTATATCCATAGTATAAATGCCTATGTCCGTCCCACCAAGCATTTTCAATTACAGCTTAATACTTATGCTGATTGCAAGAGCACTGATGTTGTCTATTATTGTTTTTGTCAGAAATGTCTGGTGTTTTATGTGGGCAAAACAAATCTCTTAAAAACAGAATTCTAGAACATCTTCGTGATGTCAAAAATAAGAAACCCACTAATGCACTCACCCAGCATATTATTAATACAAATAATTCACACTCTTTCAAGTTTCTTGTGTAACAGCGTATACATAAAAACATTAGAGGAGGGGATATAGAAAATTTTACTGAAAGTTGTTAACAGAAATGGATCATTAAATTGAATGCAGACAGATATCCAGGCCTTAATGGCTCTACTTCCTTGGTTCCTTTCTTGAAAGCAAGACGTCTCAAACATGCTTCATTTTGGTCACTCCATGAACTTACTTTTTTACATTTATTCATATTTTAGAGATATAGACCACTTTTAGTTATATACACATATTGTTGATAGATTTACACAAGTTTATGCCTAGTCCAGATGTTTAGCTTTTTATATAATATTATTCATATATTTTTTATATATTTTATGTTTTTCATATTTATGGAGTTTATAGCTATGCACATTTCTTATGTTTTTTACATATAGTTTTGTATGCAGTCTTATATGCAGTTTATATACATTATTTTGTATAGTTTTTATATATTTTATATGTCTTTTATATGCAGCTTTTCTACATGCAGCTTTTTCTATATTCATAAGTCTTGTATAGCTTTAATGCCTTAATTGACCTATGACATCAGTGATTGAGTC